>NC_133405.1:23724916-24027947 GCF_047511655.1 Castor canadensis
TGGATATAAACACTCAATGTAAAACCATAAAACTGTATATGGGAAATCTTCAGAATCTAGGGATAAGGAATACCATTAGATAGCAAAACTTGATCCATAAATGAAATATTGATATATTGGACAGTGTCAAAAATTTGCTCTACAGAAGTCATTCTTAAGGTAATAAAAAAGGCACCAATGGCTCATGCCTGCAATCCTAGCTACTTGGGAGGCTGAGATCAGGAGGATTGCAATTTGAGGCAGATAGTTCATGAGACCCTATCTCCAAAATAACCAGAGCAAAATGGACTGCAGCTGTAGTTCAAGCATTAGAGCACCTGCTTTGCTAGTGAAATGCCCTGAGTTCAAAACCCTAGTTCCACTAAAAAAAAGCTACAGATAGAGAAAAGAAAATTTCAAATCTTATTATCTATTCTACAAATAAAAAGTATCTAGAATTTTTTAACTGTAAACTATGTGAATCTAATTATAAAGTATGCAAAAGACAAAAATGGATATTTCACCAAAGAGAATATAGAGGTTCCAAATAATCACTTGGAAATATTTAAAAAATCATTAGCCATTAGAGAAATTCAAACTAAAAACCACAATGAGCTACTGCCCAATATAATACAATAAAAAATGGTGATAACACCAACTGCTTCTAAGAATGCAGAGAAGCCTGAATTCTCATGCATTGATAGAAGGCTTGTAAAAGGGCTTAGCAACTCTGGCAAACAGGCCATTTCTTGTAAAACTAAACAGGCAACTACCATACAAGTAGCAATTGCATTGTTGGGTATTTGTCTCAGAGAAACAAGAAATTAAGTTCTCACAAAACCTAAACATAGACATAGCAGTTTTATTTACAATAGGCAAAGAAATGTTCTTTAATTAATGGATAGATGAACAAACTGTAGTACCTCCATAACAGAGAATACTGGCCAGCAACAAAAAGAACAAATTATAGATACATGCAATGACCTGGACAAATATCCAGAGATTTATGCTGAGTGAAACAAGCCAACCAGAAAATGTCACATATTGTGTAGTACCGTTTAAATAATACTCTTGAAGTGACAGAATTACAGTAATGAAGAATAGTCACTGGTTGTCAGGGTTTAAGGGTAGGGGATGAAAGTTGAAAGTGGGCCTGGCTATAATGGAGCAACAAGAAGAATCCTGTGTGGAAATGGAGCTATTCTGTATCAATTTCAATATCTTGGTTTTGATATTGTTCTATAGTTTTAAAAGATGTCACCATTTGAAAGGTTGACAAAGAGTTCATTATATCTTTCTATTACATTTGTTATGGTTTCAGGCAAATTTGCTAGGATCTCAAAATTTTAAAATACAATTATTTTTGCATAGTAATCTTGTGTTTTCAACATTGATAAATGTTCCTTTTAGTACTATGAGATGTTATTATAGATTCTTTAGGATTCTCTATGTAATTAATTATATCACCTGTAAATAAAAACAGATTTGATGTTCTTTTCCAATTCTTATGCCTTACATATTTTATCTTGTAATGGCTACGACCTCCAAGATAGTGTCAAATAGTAGTTGTGAAAATAAATATTTTTGCCTTGTTCCCATTATTGATTTTTTGGTAAAGTTGTTTAATATTTTAGCAATGAATATGATGTTAGCAATAGGTTCTTTATAGTCTATCAGATTAAGGAAGCTGCATTTTATTCCTATTTATAATGAAATTATGTTGAATTTTGTCAAATGTCTTTCTGGAACCACTCAAATAATTATTTTTGCCTTTGTTATTTCAATTTAATAAATAAATGATTGGCATTCTTGGTACATACCATACTTGTCATGAGATATTATCCTCTGTATTTGTTGCTGGATTTTATTTGTCAAAATTTTATTATACAGTTTATATGTATCTTCAAAAGGGATATTTGTCTGCTATTTTCATTTATTTATAATATCCTTGAAGGTTATGGTTATAGAGTTATGCTGTCTTCATAAAATGAGTTAGACATATGCCTTCTTCTTCAAGTATGTTGAAGTAAATAAATACCATTCTTTAGTGTTTTGATAGGCTTCCCAATGAAATTGTATGGTCCTGGAGTTTCTCAATGAACCATTTTTTGATAATTTGATTTAAAAACAGATTTAGGGATATTTTAAAAGCCTTATACCAATTTCATCTTCAGTCAGTTTTGGTAAATTCTATTTTGACATCCTCTTATTATCTTTCTTTTCACAGTTTTATTCAGGTTGAATTTATTATACCATTCATCCACAGTAAGTATAACAATTCAATTATTTTATTACATTTACAGAGCTGCACCTTCATCCTTGCAGTCCAGTTTTAGAACATTTTCATTCCCCTAAAATTTTCCCTGTGTTTGTCTATAATTAATCTTAGCTCTTATCCAAATCTCCACACCACCAGTGATCAGGCTTCTACCTATAAAAATGTACCTTTTTACTGGGTATTTCATATGAAGAAATCATACATGTGTCTCTTTTGGGTCTTCTTTCATTTAGCATAATGTTATTGAAGTTCATCCATGTTACAGCATATGTCCATAGTTCATTGTTAAAACTGCCAAAAAGTATTCCCATGTATACATAGTTGCATTATTTCCTCCCATTGCCCACCATGAGGCACTTGGTATGTTGCCACTTTGGGGCGATTGTGAACATTTTTATAAACATTGTACATATCTTTGGGCATATGATTTATTTTCTTTTGGATAGATTCCTATGAGTAGAATTGTTCAGTTATGTAAGTTTAAGTTAAGCTTATCAGAAATTGCTACACTGTTCTCTAAATTGAGTTCATCGTTTTCCATTTTCATCAGCAATGCATGAAGGTACCAATGTCTCTACATTCACAGCAACAATTGGTATACTCTATCATTTTGATACATTCCAGATGGATGTGTATTGGTATTTTATCATAATTTTAATTTGCATTTCTATAATAATTAATGATATTTAGCATCTTTTTAATGTGTGTATTAGCCATTTGTTTATCTTCTTTGCTGAAAAATCTATTTAGCTCTTTATCTAAGTTTTTAATGGTGTTATATGTATTCTTACCACTGACATAATGGTTCTTCATATATTCTAGATCAAGATGCTTTCATGGAGATATGATTTGCAAGTTCTTTCCTTCAGCCCAGGTTTGTATTTTCATTTTCTTAATGATGCTCAAATAGTTTTCATTTTGATTAAATGAAACATACAAATTATTTTTTTCAATTATGGATCATGCCCTTGGTGTTGTAGCTAATAAATCTTTTCCTTAACATAAAAAGATTTTTATCTTATACTTTAATATGCAGAAGTTTTCGTTTTAGCTCCTACATTTAGGTGTAGTGTGCAGTTTGGGCTAATTTTTGTGTAAGACAGGAAGTAAGTGTATAAGGTTTTTGTTTACTTTTTAGATTTTGTTTTACTTTGTTTGCATTTGACTGTATCTTTGTCTCAGGATCAATTGTTGAAAAGATTATCATTTTCCTTGTCCAATTGTCTTGCAATCTTTGTTGAAACAGTACATATAAGAATTTGTTTCTGGATATTTAATTTGCTTGCATTAATCTACCTGCCTCTCCTTGTGTCAATAATATACTCTCTTGATTATTGGGTTATGTAAGTCCTCCAACCTTTCTCTTTTTCAAAATAGCTTTGGATAGCCTAGGTTCATTCATTTTCACATAAACTTGTTATTATCAATTTGACAATTCTTATTAAAAAAGCCTCTTAGTGTCTTGATAGATACTGGATTAAATGTAAATATCAACTGGGATAGAATTACTATCTTGACAATATCAAATTTTTCAATCTGTAAATGTGAAATGTGTCTTCATTTATGAAGATTAGTGTTAGCAATTTTTTCTGCAAAGAACCAGATAGTATAGTTTTGATTTTGTACGTTCTATGGTTTGTCACAACTTCTGTCTGCCTTTTTTGGCATAAAAAGATGGTCACAAATAATAACTAAACAGATGGTCATTAGGCTTAGTTCCAATTACAGATTTGTTGGCAGGTAATAGTTTGCCAAAATCTGATTTTAGTAATTTTGATCTGCAAAATTTTATAGTTTTTAATGTATTAGTCTTGTACTTCTATTGCTTTATCTCCCTCTCTTACACTCACTTTCTTTTCTCACTCTCTCCCACCCTGTTTAACTCCATTCTTTCCTTCCTTTCTTTGTAGTTTTCCTATTGTAGTTGTGGTAATTTCTAGTACAGCATTGAATATGGTGGAAAATGTGGACTTTTTTTGCATTGTCCCCCCTCCTTTTTTTTTCTTACATGAGACTGGGGTTTGAACTCAGTCCTTGCAAAGGAAGCGTTCTACCATTTGAGCTACAACTCCAGTCCATTTTGCTCTGGTTATTGTGGAAATGTAGTCTCAAGAACTATTTGCCTAGGCTGGCTTCGAACCATGATCTTCTGGCTCTCAGCCTCCCATGTAGCACCAGTGGCCCAGCTGCATTATTTCCCATTTTAAGAGAGAAGCCTTTCATTTTTGAACATAAGTGTGACATTAACTTTAGTTCTTATTAAGGTTCTCTATTAGCTTGAGGATTTTTCCTTCTATTCCTGATTTACTCAGAGGTCATTTTTCCCTCTCTCATGATTGTGTACTGGGTATATGATTTTATCAAAGAAAATTTCTGCTTCATTGAGGTGTATTTTATATATTTTTTCCTTTATTCAATTAACCAATCAAGTAACTAATTATAGTCCATTATTATTTTAGCTACTAAAGCAATTTTGCTCCTGGGGAAAATCCCACTTTGTTGTGGTATAAGAAATTGTGGATTTTTTTGTTGCTATCATTTTTATTGTAGTATAAGACACATGAGTCACCATTTTAACCATTTTAAAGTGTAAAATTCAGTGGCATTAAGTTCAGTCACAATGTATAATCATCACCATTATATAGTTTCAGAATTTTTCATCAACTCGAAAAGACTCCATACCAATGAAAGAGTCACAGTCTGTAGTGCAATACTCCCAGCCCCTGTAAAAGCCACTAATTTTCTTTTTTGTCTCTATGGATTTATTCATTCTGGATTTAGTTGTTCTGGGTGTTTTATATAAGCAGTGTCATAGAACATGCATCCTATTGTGTTTGGCTTCTTTCACTTTAGCATACTCTTCTCAAGCTTAACCTATGTTGTAGCATATACCAGTACTTAAATCATTCTATGACTGAAAATTCAAAACAAGGTTTTGTTGGAAAGCCTGTTTTCAGCATTTGTTATATATATATTTCCATAGCACCAAGTGGAATTCTGTCTGATATGATTTTGCAAACTGGCTCCATTTTACATTAGCACTAGTAATGTATAATGGCTTCAATTTCTCAACATACTAACAAACAACTCTTATTTTTCTTTCTTTTCTTTTTTTTTTATTACAATGACCATCCTAGTGGGTGTGGAGTAGTATCTCACAGTACTTTTGAATTGCCTTCCTCTAATGATTAATACACTGACCATTGTCACCATTCTTGGAAATTAGCATATATTCTTTGGAGAAATCCCTACACAAATCCTTTCCATGATTTTATTGAGGTTTTTGGGTTTTTTGTTGTTGAATTTAAAAGCTCCTTATCCATTCTAGCTATAAATGCCTTATCTGATACACGATTTGTAATTATATTTTCCATTCTGAGAATTTTCATTTCACTCTCTTTCTAGTGTTGATGTACAAAAGATTTTAACTTTGATACAGTTAATTAATTAATTAATTTATTTATTTATTTATTTATTGCTTATACTTTTGCTGTCATATTTGAACCATTGTTAGAGATGGCCCTAGAGACAGACTGACAATTCTAGCTATGGAATAAGCCTACACCTTCTGCAAACTTTGGACCCAGTGGTGGGATCTGGGAAGCAGTGACTGCTGTGCTTTGGAAGACTTGGCTAAAGAGCTATATAGCAAAGTGTTATCTTGAGAGAAGGCCTATTGTTTGAGACTGAAATACACTGGAAGCTTGAAAACAAGGAACAATCACAGACTTGGGACACCATGCCACATTATCTGGGTGACAAATGCCCGTAAGAGGTGGTCAAGGAGAGGGAGAGAGTCTGATGCAGTCCTCTAAAGAAGCTCAAGTCTTATTGCGGCACTATTCACAATAGCCAAGTTATGGAAACAGCCAAGATGCCCCACCACTGACGAATGGATTAAGAAAATGTGGTATCTATACACAATGGAATTTTATGCAGCCATGAAGAAGAACGAAATGTTATCATTCGCTGATAAATGGATGGAATTGGAGAACATCATTCTGAGTGAGGTTAGCCTGGCTCAAAAAACCAAAAATCGTATGTTCTCCCTCATATGTGGACATTAGATCAAGGGCAAACACAACAAGGGGATTGGACTATGAGCACATGATAAAAGCGAGAGCACACAAGGGAGGGGTGAGGATAGGTAAGACACCTAAAAAACTAGCTAGCATTTGTTGCCCTTAACGCAGAGAAACTAAAGCAGATACCTTAAAGCAACTGAGGCCAATAGGAAAAGGGGAACAGGTACTAGAGAAAAGGTTAGATCAAAAAGAATTAACCTAGAAGGTAACACCCACGCACAGGAAATCAATGTGAGTCAATGCCCTGTATAGCTATCCTTATCTCAACCAGCAAAAACCCTTGTTCCTTCCTATTATTGCTTATACTCTCTCTACAACAAAATTAGAAATAAGGGCAAAATAGTTTCTGCTGGGTATTGAGGGGGTAAAGGGGAGAGGGAGGGGGCGGAGTGGGTGGTAAGGGAGGGGGTGGGGGCAGGGGGGAGAAATGAACCAAGCCTTGTATGCACATATGAATAATAAAAGAAAAATGAAAAAAAAAAAGAAGCTCAAGTCGTGCAGAACTTCAGCAGCTAAAAGCATGGTGGTCAGAGGACCTGCTTTTTCTGGTATGAGTAAGCCCCACTTGCCTCAAGATTCAGCAGAAACAAATCACTGAATCTATTGCTGATCTAGTATTTGGCCTCCAGGGTCTGCCTTCTGGTTATGTGTTTGTTGACTGCCAGGATGAAACAAAGCAATGTAACTGCTCTAGAACATAATAACTTTATAGCAACAAACACTAATGGTACTGAGAGGATGAAATCTCAGACAAAAAATTCAAGAAAATGATTATAAGCCTCATCAATGAAATTAATGTGGACATTAAATGCCCAAATGAATTCCAAGAAAACTCAAAGAGCTTAAAGAAACAAAGAAGATAATGCAGACCATGAAGAGGAATTCAATAAAGATATGGAAATGCTTAAATCAAACTGAAGTTCTGGAAATGAAAAACTCAATAAGTTGAACTAAAAACTCAGTTGAATGCCTCTCCAGTTGACTGGGAAAATTGACGACAGAGTATCAGGGCTTGAAGACAAGAGAGTTGTATTAGAAGATGCAGATGAAGATACAGAAAAAAATAGAACAAGCAAGACCTATGGGACACCATTAAAAGATCAAACATATGCATCATTAGCACAGAAGAAGAGGGACAAGTTAAAGGTATAGAAAATATATTCAATAAAGTAATAGCATAATGGGTGGGGATGTAGCTCAGTGGTAAAGTGCTTGCCTAGCATGCATGATATCCTAGGTTTGATTTCCAGCACCAAAAACAGAAAGCAGAAAAAAAAAAATAATAGCAGAAAATTTCCAAAATTTTGAGCAAGAGATCATTATCCAAGTACAGGAGACTTTTAGGACTCCAAACAGACAAGACCAAAAAATAAGGTCCTCATGTCACATTGCAGTTAAAATATTATACATGCAGAAGCAAAAAGTACTAAAACCTGTAAGAGAGAAGTTCCGAGTCACCTATATAGGCAAACTCATTAGAATAACAGCAGATTTCTCAACAGAAAATTTAAACACAAAGAGAGCATGGAATTATGTATTTCGAGCCCTGAAAGAAAATAACTGCAAATCTAGATTACTATATTCAGGAAAGCTATCTTTCGTAATTGAAGGAGAAAGCTATCTTTCATAATGGAAGGAGAAATAAAAGCCTTTCATGATAAAGAAAAACTAAAGCAATTCATAAGAATTAAACCAGCACTACTGCAGAGGATATTTAAAGGAATCTTACACAAAGAAAAGGAAGATAAACAAATGTGGGATAATGTATGCATAAATATGTATATAACCCTATATACTTTACAGATGCATATCCATATACACACACACACACACACACACACACACACACAGAAGATGATTGTATTAGTGGGTTTATTTGAGGGTACTATGGGAAGGTGGGAGAGAGAAAGAATGATAGAGTGTGAAAAATATTAAAATACACTGCATCTTTGTATTGCAATATATATAATGCAATATATAATATGATGCAATGCACTGTAAGCTGTTGAATAATAGGGGAGCAGGGCAATAGAAAAAGAAAATTCAGTCCTAAAATTTGTTTGGAATCATAAAAGACCCCAAATTGCCAAAGTAATCTTGAGTTAAAAGAGAATTACTAGCCAGGCACTGTTGGTTCACATCTGTAATCCTAGCTACTCAGGAGGCAGAGATCAGGAAGACCGCGGTTCAAAGCCGGCCTGGGCAAATAGTTCCCAAGACCCTATCTAGAAAAACCTTCACAAAAATAGGGCTGGTGGAGTGGCTCAAGGTGAAGGTTGTGAACTCAAGCTCCAGTACTGCTAAAAAAAAAAGCATTACTAGAAGTATCACAAAACCTGACTTCAGATTATATTACAGAGCCATAGTAACAAAAATAGATATAGACTCATGGAATAGAATAGAAGCTGAATAAGAACTCTATACAGCTACAACCATCTGGTTTTTGTCAAAAATGTCAAAGCAAATATTGGAGAAGGGATAGTCTCTTCACCAAATGGTGTTGGGAAAACTGGATGCCCTAGTTGGGAAACTAGATCCATATCTCTCTCCCTGTACAAGATTTAATTCAGAATGAGTCAATGATCGAAATATAAACTATGTAACTTTGAAATTGTTAGAGAAAAACATAGAGAAGACAATTGAAGGCACATATATTGGTAATATCTTTCTGAAGAAGACATCAATTGCTCAGGAAATAAGAGCAAGAATTGACAAATGGGATTGTATTGAATTAAAAAGCTTCTGCCCAGCAAAGGAAGCAATTACCAGACTCAAGCAACAGCCAACAGACTTGGAGAAAATCTTTGCCCAAAATTCATCAGATAAAGGACTACTATCCAGAATATGTAAAGAGCTCCAAAAATCAAACACCAAAAAAGAAGCAATTCAATTACTAAATGGGCAAATGAATTGAATCAACAGTTCTCAAAGTCAGAAATACAATTGGCTAATATATACATGAAGAAATGTCCGACATCATTAGGCAGAAAGGAAATGAAAATCAAAGACACTGAGAGTCCATCTCACCCCAGTCAAAATAGCAATCATCAAGAAAACAACAATAAATGTTGGTGATGATGTAGGGAGCAAGGAATGCTTATACATTGTTGGTAAATTAGTGCAGCCACTATGGAAATCAGTATGTGGGTTCTTCTAAAAGCTAAAAATAAGACTATAATATGACCCTACTACACTGTTCCTACAGAATGCAAGTCAGCATACAATAAAGACACCAGCACATCCATGTTTATTATAGCACTATTCACAGTAGCCAAACTATTGAATCAGCCGAGGTTAACAGATAAAGAAAATGTGATATATATATATATATATATATATATATGCACAATAGAGTATTATTCAGTCACAAAAGAATGAAATTATGTTGTCTGCAGGAAAATGGATGGAAGTTGGGATTAAAAAAATTATGGATAATATATAGAAAACCAATGGCTTTTCTTGGACTGAGATAAGTGATAATAGAAAACAATACAATGCATACGAAGCTCTATTTGTTTGGAGAAGACCTGCTATAATCCATAAGTAATAGGTCTGCTTAATTCACTAGTAATTATGAAAACTTCCCCAAGGTTAAGTGTGGACCAGTGTAAGTGAGAGACTTCTAGGGGTTATAATTATAGGGTCTCCACACTTTCCTGGGCTTTCTTCCAGGAATTCCACCACATTCTCACACTGAGAATCAAGAAACATTCTCTAGTGATTCTGACAAGGGTGGGGAAAGAACAAATTATGCTTAAACTATGGGACACTATCAAATATGATAACATACATGTGTTTCGAACAGGATAGAAAAAAATTTTGAACCCTTAATGGCCAAAAACATTTCAAAATTAGTGACAGAAACCAAACCACAGATCCAGGAAGTTGAGAGAACCCAGGCAAGTTAAATACCAAGTGTAAACACACACACACACACACACACACACACAACCCTAAGCATATTGAGATTGCAAAAATAAAACACAAAGAAGAAATCTTGAGTTTAAACAGGGAGGTGGGACAGAACACCTTACTTACCTCTAGAGAAGAGGGTTAGACTTAATGTGAACTTGTCAGAAATCATGCAAGAAGAGAATGGAGTGAAATCTTCAGTGTATAAAGAAAAAGATATAACATAGAATTCTGTGTCCAGTGAAATTATCCTTCAAAAGCAAAGGAAAGTAGTTAGTAAGATCTTTTGAGCATGATTTTAAGATTCCAAACTAACTTCCTTATGACCAATGAGAGAGCACCATACTATTGAAGATGCCAAAAGTCAAGGTGAAACACTATCAGCAACTAATGTTTAATTTTCTGTACTAGTGCTTGCCTAGCATATGTGATGCCCTGGGTTTGATCCTCAGCACATAAAACAATTTGCTTTTTATCATTTTATACAACCTTTCATTCAGAAAGCCAGCCTTCTATTAACCTCTGATAATATGCCAAACACTATGCTAGGCTGGGACTCTGTATTAGTCTGCTTAGGCTACCAAAACAAAAATATCACAGACTGGATGGCTTCAACCACAGAAATTTATTTTCTCAAAGTATGGAAGCTGGAAGTTCGAGATCAAAGTGTTAGAACCTTTGGTTTCTTCTAAGGGCTCTCTTCCTGGCTTGCAGACAACTTCCTTCTTCTTGTCCATTCATGGCAGAGAGAGTGGGAATTCATTGGTATCTTTTCTTATAGGTACACTAATCCTATTGGTCCAGGTCCCATCTGACCTCTTTCAGCTTCAATTGCCTCCCAAAAGGCCCTGTCTTCAAATGCAGTTATGTTGAGGGCTAGAGTTTCACTATATGAATTTAATTTCAGTCCATAGTAAGCTCCAAGATGAATATGACAGTAGAATCACTATTGTATGTACAATCTTTATGTCCCTGACATTAAAAGGTAGATGAACTTCAGTGAAGATATATGTATTCTACTAATTTTAAAAGTTGGTTAAAAAAATAAGTGGGAAGAGTAGGAACTTGAACTACACTTTAAAGTTTTCACCTGATTTTGTAGCTCATAGCTTAGAAGCAGTGCATGTAAGTTATGTTTGAAGTCGACACTCATTCAACGCATGTCTACAATTAGCCATAGATTAAAAAGCTGCTCAGTTTAGATTATATTTACAGGAATAGAATCTCCAAAATCAAGGTGGTAATAATCTTGTTGTTCTTTGTCCTTGCAAGATGACACCTGAAATACTTTGCTCATCTCTGGGTGTCAAAATACATGAAGATTATAAATAAGCTAGCACACACTGGATGAGTGATCAGGATGGGTAAGGAATATAAAAACAATACATATAAGGAATAATTGAAGAAACTATTAAGAGTTGATCTAGGGAATGGAAAAATTAAAAGGGCTGTAATCTCTGCTTTAAACAAAGTGAATAATACATACAAGAAGTGTTTCGCTTTTGGAAGCAAAATCAAGGTAATTATAAGGAAAGATACTAGGTCAGAGCTGTGTGAACATGGAATGGATTGAGTTGAGACATAGTGAGTTCCTTGTCATCAAGAGTATGTAAGCACCAATTAGATGGCCACAGCAGGGATGTTGTACAAGGAACATCTAGCCTCAACTGAAGGTTTGACTAGAAAACTTAGGAGGGAGCGTCTCACTTGAAGATTCTCAAAGACTACGATTCTTAAGATTATTAAAGGATTTTCATGTCTGCAGAATAGTATGTCAATCGTTATCACTTAAATACTAAGGAATTCTAATGGATTTCATATGAAATTCAATTTTCTAATTGGGTTAATGGAGGCACGGCTTAAACTTTTCCTGCTTTATTATTTGTGTGCAAACTATTTTTTATAACTAACCATCTTCAACAGTGTGTATTACACCTGACACACACAAGTCTATTGATTAGTGTTTTGGAGAACTTATTCTGTGCTGAGCATTGAATACAGCCCATGAGGTGACAGAAGTCTCAGAAGGAACTCATACCCCCAGGATTTCCATTCTTCTTAGGGAGTCTACAGGAACACTTAGACCAAGAGCTAGGATTTCACACATAAGGAAGGTTTATGTGAGCCAGAGAGGTCAAATAACCAAGACATGCTCTGACATGTCTTGCATTTATCACCAGAAGGTTCTCTTTCTTGTGTCCCTATCTCAGTGACTGGTACCATGACGCACCATGTTTTTCAAACAGAAACTTAAAAATCATCCTTGATACCACCTTATTGTCTCCACACAAAGCATCAATTGGTAGGTAATGACAGTTTTACTTTATCTTTTAAAACGTTTGTTCACTATTACACTGGCCACCACCATAGTATGCTTGGAAAAATGTAATGTCTATTAACTAGTCTCCCTGCCTCTCATTCATTATTTATCCATTCACCACACTGTAAATGAAATGACCCTTCTTACCTCCAATATAAGGGCAACACTTCTACTCAAACCTTTCACTGGTACTTCACTACCCTAAAAATAAATTTCACACTCCTTGATATGATGCTGCTTCATAATTTGACCAAACTCTCTCTATCTGGCATCATCATTGGCCTCCTTTATCTTTTATGTTTCCGACATTTAAACCTCAAATCCCTTCCCAGACCTTTCTTTTTTTATTTTATTCATATGTGCATACATAAACATCTTTCAATTTCTGCACTGGACCCCCACATCCCATCTTTCTACAAACTTCTCTTGGAGTATAAGGGTGAAAGATGCAAGGTCAGCACCACTGTTGGTATGTTAACCCTGCGAACTAGTTGTTTGTTTCCTTTTATCAACATTATGAAGATATAATTTAGCATGCACCCACTGTAAGCATACAGTTCTATAAGTTGTAACAAATGTACAAAGACATGAATCCATCTCCACAATCAAGATAAAGAACATTCTCTTTATATTCAAAAGTTCCCTCATTCCCTTTGCAGAAATCCTATCCTCCCAAACCTTGACCCGTGGCAATCACCAGTCTATTTTCACAACACCCACACTTTACCTTCTTGCGAACATCATAAAACCAGAATCACATAATTTAGAGCTTTTGATATCTGGCTTCTTTCACTTGCCACAAGATTTCTTTGAGATTCACTGCTGTTGTTAAACATATCAGTAATTTGTTTCCCTTTTGTAACGTTTTTTTTTTTTTTGCTCAGTACTATTCTGTAATTTGGATGTAACACAGTTTATCCATTCACCAGTTGATGGGCATTTGGAATGTTTCCAGTTCAGGTCTATTATGAATAAAGTTGCTGTGAACATTTAAGTAGCAGTGGTGGTATGCTTGCCTAACCCCTCAACTCAGAGCGAAGGTAACTGGCAAGAGATGAATGGGTCCTGGGAGAGGCTATTGCACCAAGCACTCTTCAGGACTCACTCTTCTCTCCCCCTCCACCAAGTCTAGTTCATTGGCACTGTTAGAAGGATGTTGTTGTTGACGATCACAAGTTGAAAAAAAAATGATTCCTCACTTCTTTGAAGATTTTTAGGAATACAGATGCATTGTAGTCATTTAAACATTTGCATCTTCTCTCTCTCCCTCCTGTTTCTGTTTTCCTATTTAAATTTATTTTTAATATATTTCTGTACCTCTTTTCTCCACTTCTTTCCTTTAACTCTGCTTCACCCTCTGCTGTTGTTTTCTGTCTATCCCTTTCTTTTTTTTTAACCATGTCTTTTAAATTTTTTCCTTCACTTTCCTCTATTATCTTCTAGCATAGAAATTTATACTTACAAAATGTTTCAATGAAAGATGTGGCCAATTTGCATGAACTGTTACACACGATAAGCATTTTATGCACTTCCAACTCATTTTATTTACTTGTTTTAACTGTGAGGATACTAAACCCTCAGCCCCATTTCTATTACAAGAGATCACATCAGTCAATTACACCTAATTTCCTATAGTGATTCTGAGAATTTCAGCCGGATAGAGCTTTTATGTTTGGCTTTAAAGTACGCAATTGTTGATTCCTAAGCTACATACTGCTGCCAACCCTTCCTGCCCCCATTAAAACTCCTATGTTTTGACAAATTGGACTCATTAGTATTTCAGCTCTCTGAAATAGGTTTAATCATGCAGTTGCTGATGCTGTACATTCAAACTTTTGTATTAACAAACCTCCCTCTCCTTTTTCTTCTTAAATAGGAACCTGATACTTAAGCATCCTAGATTCGTGTTACAGGTGCGCTTTCAGCCCACCCATGAGGAGCTGTGCTCAAATTCCCATGTCTAATGCCAGGGAGCATTAGGGAGACTAAAGAAGTTCGTTTTATAGCTTTATTAGAATTGCTTCTTTTGTACCTAGGCCATTTTTCACAAGGCCTTGGCTTAAGGGTCTGTGGTAGTTAATTCACATTCTGTTTCCTTTCCCAGGGACATGAGGCTCTTCCTGAAAATGAAATGTGGAGTATGGCAGAGATGGAGGGTGGAGAGAGGGGGTAGTGCACTTACTGCAGTTCAATCTTGCTGGCTATGAATGAAGAGGCACAAGAACAAGGGGAAAAAGAAAAGGACTTTGGGGAAATGTGGTGTTTAGGGTATGCATGGAAATAATGCCAGCATATTGGAACATCATTATTTTGCTAAACTGTTTTAGGAAGGAAGAAGAAGAAAGGGAAAGGAGGGGCAAAGGAGAGAGAAGATGGTTGTGGGAAAAGGAGGTGATGAGACAGGATTCAAAGACAATTTTTGCCTCCCTTTCCTCATCAAGAATTCTCATTTTTAGACTAAGTAAGCCCAGGTCTCTCAGCAGCAGCTCACCAGCATGATTTCCAGACTTTTCTGCAACCTGCTCTCTCCTTTCTAGATGCACTGTAACTTGTGGCTGCTACCCAAATGTAACCCCCATCCTGCTATTTTCATTGAATACTTCAAGCAGAGGTCTGCCAAGCACAGAGCTGGGCTGCACTATCACTCCCTTGTTTCCGACTCTATCTTTCTACTAATGCAGATGAAGATGGATTTAGTTTTCTGTGCAGCCACAACACACAACTGAATAATACTGAGCTTACAGTCCCTGAAAACCTCTAAATCTTTTTTCCATGTGCTTCTACTTAGCCACATCTCACCCTCTGCTTGTGCATCTGGTTGTTTTGGACCAAAATGCAGGATTTTACATTCATGTTCCATATTTGTGAACATTTAAATATTATTTTTGATGCATTATGAAGCTTATTTCAGAGGTTATTGAAAACAACTCATCAATTTTGTAGTCAAGTAAATGTCCTATTTTGTTTTGTTTTAGTCCAAAAATTAATTTTTTCAGAATGAAGGCACAGATAATTAAGCACTCAAGGCCATTTAGATTTTTCAGAATCCATCTTTAAAATGTAAATGTCCTCAAATTTAACCTGTTGACAAATAATAGATTTAAATTATTCATTTTGTTGTCTGTTTCAGCAGAAAGTGGAAAAAGGTGGCATATGCTTACACTGTCCCTAGCCTCCTAAAATGGTGCAATGCTGCAAAAACAACCCTAGTCCCTTGTTGCTGGGCGATGGACAGTGTTACAAATCAAACTCCCTTCATTTTTGCATCTACTTATCTGGCCCAATGTGGAGACAGTCACAAACAAACAAGGTATTTGTTACAGAAGTGGGATGGCGAATGCATTTCAGGAAATTTGTAGATCTTGCTTAGTGTTTATGTGTACTTTTGAGTTTTTAACCTTGGAAAAGATACAAATTATTTAGAGCCAAAATTAAAATTATATTAAAAGAACTCAATCTAGCCTTATTACTTTGTGATAAACACGAGTCTTAGAAAAACCTCTGTGTTGATGTTTCACATTTGAATGATTTCTAAAAGATGCCATCAAGCTAGAAGGTGACGGATTTATAAAATTACAGAATGGTCTTCTCATTTTCAGAGAAAATGTAGATTGCTATTAGCCTTTATTTCTCTCCCAGACTCTGAAGGAACACAAATTCAAAGAAAACTTTATCAATGCAGAATACATAATTACTGTATTTCCAGTTCTCTTCAGTTTATGCCTGGTCTTTTATAATTACCAAGAATACTATTCAATAACATCTTTCAGAAGTATCATAAGCTGTTATATCCATTACCAATTATAATGGCTATATTATATATGCCATATCAACATGCAGTTCAAACAGCGCCATTACCTCTAAACAGATTGTTTTTCTGCAATTAGATGCTGTATCTGAAGCTACTTAAGAAAGTAAGCATCGGCTCCATGTACCTAGGCTCTATTTAACAGATTGTTGCAAGGGTAAATAAGCAAAAAAGGATCTATGAGCACTTTGCTGGAAAAGAAATAGTGGCACTATGATAAGGAGTTATAATAAAAATAATAACAGTCATTAGAAACTGACCTAATGGAAATTGAGCAGCAGAATAAAAGCAATTTCACAAACCCTTGACAACTCGCTTCTTCTCCTCCTCTTCCTCTTTTCTTCTTCTCCTTCACCTTCCCCTCTCCCTCGTCCTCCTCCTTCTTCTCATGACAATTATTATTTTCATAAAAAGTTCACCATTTGAATTAATTATCCCCTATTAGTCCAAACATTCTCTCCACCTCAATTTCTAAAAGCCCATTTCAAATACATGTGCAAACCAAACATTCTAACCAATTCAGCTAACCAGTTTGGTAAAAATGCTCAAAGCACATTGACTTAATCATTTCAAGCTAGTATTTAAGAAGTTGGGCCGGAGGTGTGGCTCAAGTGATAGAGCACCTGCCTAACAAGTGTAAAGCCCTGAGTTCAATCCCCAGTACTGCCAAAAAATATGAGTTATCAATGTACCCCCAGTACAACAATAATAAAAAATTAATTAAAAAAAGAAATTGGACAGAAGCTAGCACTTGGCCTGATATTGCAAGTAACATAATCAATTGTATAAACTGGAAATGGGTTTCTTTTGGTACAATTGACATCTATAAAAAGACTAGAAAAATCAACAGAAATCAATGCTATTGGGAAGAAGAGAATTTTTATTATTCCAAAAATAAAAAGATGCTTTTACTTTCATTACCTTCGAAAATTTTAATATGTATATATGAACTATAAGCTATAAATACAAACTATAAACGTATAAATATATTTATTATATACTCATTTTCTTTTGGCTTTTTTGCTTTACCTTTTTAAACTAGTGTGGATTTTTTTTCCTAATTTTAAATAAATTTGCACTTAAAAAGTGCTGCAAGATTTTTTTGAAAAATTCCCAGAAGCCTTATTCTTGTATGCTGATTCATTCCCTCTCTCTCTCTCTCTTTCTCTCTCTCTCTCTCTCTTTCTCTCTCTCTCTCTCTCTTTCTCTCTCTCTCTCACGATACATATATGTAAAATGTATAAGATAATAAATATTCTGTTTATAATATATATTTTGAGCCATTTAAGGTTAAGTTGAAAATATACTGTCTGCATCACCCATAAGTATTTAAATGTGATTTCCTGACTACATAGAATTCTGATTTTTTAAAAATTCTGCCCTGAAATATGATCCATATTTTTAAAAAGCTCTGCCTTAACTTATAAACTGTTTTTTTGCTACAGGAGAAAATACGGTGATTTTTAAAAATCACCAATAATTATCTATCACATAAAAAATAAATACCACGATCATTTTATGTGTGTTCTTTGAAGCTTTTTTCTAGGACACCTTTATGGGATACTAAAAACATCATAGTATTTCTCAAATGTGTCATAAAATAATTTTTAAAAATAATTTTTAAAAATGGAATACATGGTAGCTCATCTTTTACAGGAGAAAAATCTTTATACTTATCTTAGACTTAAAATACAGTGACAGACTCCCTCCCATCCCATCACTTCTCTTTCTTCCTGTCCTTGTTGCTCTTTCTCCCTGACACAGTTTGCTGATTCAGTGATTTCTGGCTTCACAATATCTCTCTTCCTTCATCATTCAATGTTCATTCACTTATTTGAAATAATGTACTGAACCATAATAACACAGGTTTAGGATTCAGATGACCTGGGTGCAAATTGACTGACGCTCGCTCCCTGACTAACTTGTGTGTTCTTGGGCAAGGTGCTTAACCTTTCTGGGCTTCAGTTTTCTCATTTATAACAAAGGGATGCTAAAAGTGATCAGATGCCTGGCTCAGAGTCAGCATTCAACAAACGTTGTTGTTGCCCTTTCTGTTGTTATAAGCACGGCACAGGAGTGTTGTAGCGGTAAGTGTGACAATGCATGTAAAATACTTAACATGGTATTCGCAAATGGTAAGTACCTAATAAATAGTAGCTGTTTTGGCATTATTTTTGCATTAGACACAGGAGATATACCACCCAGTATTTACAACTGCCAGATTAATCCAACCATATTTCAGACTAGTTCATAAGTGACCTTAACCACAAGGCTTTCACTGATCCCCTCAGCTGGAAAGAATGTTAGCCTTTTCTAAATTCCCATAACCAATTTATTCTATGTTTTTCATATTAAAATTTACCACATTGCACTTTTTATTTGTTTATGTGTTCACTTGATTTGTTTCATTTTACACGTTTATTTTATTTTACATGCTTACTTTATTTTATGTATATTTGTTTTATTTCTAGAAGGGCAGTAAACTTAGTTGGCAATATTTTAGTTGCCAACATATGCATGGAGAATTTTGCATTCATTTGTCCTTCCTTCCTCCTATTCTTTACTCATTTTATTCCATTAACTAGTTTAGCCTGGTTAAATGAATGAACAGTGGACTTAACCATATGGAATTCAAGAAAGAATAATTTTTAAATCTGTCATATTTTTCAAAAGAATAAAATTTAAACTACTTTTTAGTTTAGTTAGAAGTCATAAGAATGAATTCCCACTTCATTTTGAGTCTGTGCTAAGTTCCACTTGGTAACTTTTTGGCGCCATCTTACAGCTATTTCAAGTGGGATTCTTTCATGGTGTACATATTTTTAAAATATTGTCATGCTGTGCCCAGGATAGTCACAGAACTTCCACAGCAAGTGCTCCTCGTTGAAATCCAGGGTTATTAATAATGACAAGTCATTTGGATACTTTAATTAGTGTCCAGCACTATTTCCATTAGTTAATATGTATTTTTAACATCATAGTACTTACCTACAATTGTAGTGTAGATTTCCTTGGCACTGCAATTTCCCCACTGGATTATGCCATCCTGTTTTTTGAGATCTTTTTAAAAAACATTAAGAAAAAACTTCTGTAGATAAAGGTCACGTAGTTAATCAAAAAGATCTTTAATGTCTTGGCTAAACCTTTTCCTCTGCCCCTTTTTAAATATATATGTGGCATTCCATGAGCTCTCTCCTGTGCTCTTACCCTTCCTGCTCTACTAGCCCACTGCATTCTGAGTAAAGGGGTTCACGGAAAGGAAATATGATCATCTATCCAAAAATCTCTTCAGAGTTACCCATACCCCAACCAATCCTAGACACTACTAAGTAATATCCAAAAATTAAATTGCCAGAATTTGCAACAAAGGTGAGTTCTGTATCCTTAGTAACAGAACTAAATATCTCCTTGTATTTAAGCATTAGAAAATGTATCTACCCAGACTCTTAGTAAAAACATTCATTGATTAATATGTGGGGTTTTTTTCTCTGTTTTGTTGACTGATGCATTCTCAAAACTAAAAGGCAAAGTGCCTGTGGAATAAATATTTTTAAAAATGCATAAATGAATGAGTTCTATTTGCCTAAGATCTCACAGTACCAAAACACTCTAAGTACCAAAGACTATTTTAAATTGTTTTGAAGGTAGAGGTACCAAGCACCTGTTCTAATTTTTATTAGGCAAATTCCATCAGGTGCTCATATTAATTTTCCACAACAATTCTGAGTATTTCTGAGAATTCATGAGGATCTGATGAACTATCACCTTTTGCAGTTGAATTTTCTAGAACTGATTTTGTTTTTCTTTTCCCTTCACAATAGCTCCGCCTATAATTAGCGTCCTAAAAACCCCATTTAAAGTTACCTTCTTGGACACACTGGGGTCTAAGACCGTGATTTTAAAATGACCAGACCACTGAAAAGAGGCACCATTTTCACACATAGGTGTTTAATTTATGTGTGACTCTTATTGTAAACTTTGCCACCTCCAGTTTTTATTTTCTTTTGAAACAGAAACCTGAACTAGTTGGAGCCTGAATTAGAGGGACAGGTGGACTGTCAGCTCAGAAAGTAGCCTCTGAGCCCTGTCCCTAAGGATCTGTGCCCAGGATAGCATAACATCATGAGAGTTTTAGGAGCCAGAGAAGGTCATTCTCTGCCTGGTTAGAAGTCTTGCTTTTG
The DNA here is from genome assembly GCF_047511655.1 of Castor canadensis. NCBI lineage: Eukaryota > Metazoa > Chordata > Mammalia > Rodentia > Castoridae > Castor > Castor canadensis. Next base: position 23,745,480 of record NC_133405.1, read on the forward strand.
GAACTAGATCATGACCTGGCCTTTCAATTTAGCCAAATATGAAATTTTAGTACAAATGGTTCGGGCACACATGGATCTTAATGTCCTGGCTTTTATCTATGTCACTAGTCTCATTTCCAACCACTCTCTCCACATACCATACGCCACCACACTCGATTCTTTGCCTTGTACTCACAAAGAAGTGAATCCTATGGTGGAGTGTCAGGAAAACATCATGTGAGTATGGAGGACATTTTAAAACACGAAGCCTCATAAGTACCACTATCATGCCCAAATAATAGGCATGTTGGGTCTGGGGGACCGGAATGAAGAACTCTGAAGTCCTATTGATCAGAATTCAATGCTTTCTTCTTTATACTCACATTGTGTTTTGTTTGCTGTTCTGTCTTCCAAACCTTACCATGCTCTACATTATATTATCCTTAGCTGTGAACATGGATATATCTCCTACTGGTTCACAATCTTTTTGTTTTTCTTTTTGTGGTCCTGGGTGATTGAACTGAGAGCCTTGCACTTACTGACCAAACACTCTACCACTGAGCTACATCACTAGCCCTAGATCATAATCTTGAAGATTGCATGTATTTTTCCAACTTTCTATAGTCCTTGGGTATTATCAAGCTGAATACTTATTTTTAGTTGCTCAAAAGTAAAAGATCATGCTCTGGGACCTGATAGGTCACCCTCCCCAGCACAGTCCTGCCTCCACCCTCACCAATCTAAATTGCAGATACCACTGAAAAGAGATATATGTAAATACAACTAGATTGTTGCAAATAGAGAGTTCTATATTCAGATTTAGCTCACAGTTATTGAATACTCATTTGACTGATGAGGAGATGGAGACTCAAATAACTTTCAGCAGCTTGCCAAATATCACACGATTACACAGCTAGTGAGTGGCTCTGCCAGGGCTGAAATTCAAGCCCCCTGACACAAAGTCAAAATCCCTATCCACAAACCCTGAAACTTTTAGGGGAATGTCTCTCATGTTCTGCTTTATAATTCTAATGCACCTAGCTGTTTTATCAGAAACTTTCTGTGTACTTCTAAATATTTAAAAGAAATACTCTGAGTGTAAATATTCTGAACACATGAGGCTCATGGGGTGTATCTATTTCCATGTGTATGTATCTCTTGTGAGTATTTATACTACTTTATGTTTCTGCATTTGTACATTCAGGTATTTAGTGTACTTATGTATCTGTATATGTGTGCATTTTTATGTATACACCTATGTGTATAATTTTTGTATATAGTTATGAAGCTTTTCCTCCTGATGCTACTAGAAGAGGGTATATCACTTGATTGTATCTTAATTTCCTACAGGATTTCTGAGGACTTCAGCTTAAAATAGGCCTTGCATTTCAATTAAAAGTCCCCAACTCTTGAGCTTCTAGGGGAGAGGACAGAGAGAGCAGCTGTGTACGGAACCAAATTGCTAAGCTTCGGAAACACCTCTAAGTCAACCAAAGCCTTACCTACAAAAACAGGAAAAAAGAAACCCAAACTACCTAAGCTTAAAAGAAAATGATTGAAACAAGCTTAGGAGCAAGCAAAAAGTACTGTGATGCCAAGAAGGAATAAGGAACTTCAGAACACAGAAGAGCTAGGACTGGCCCAGAGGAAGAGGTAACATTCAATGGCTGATACTTGCTACCCTGCAAGTGATGCAGAATGAGTGGACATTTTCCAAGCACACAAGAAAAGCTCATCAAAGACTGTGAGGCACTGCTGAATGAGGTTCAGGAATTGAAAGTAACCTGAGTGAGGGAACTGCCAAAGAAATATCATGGAACAGAGAATGAGGACAAAATTGAGCTTCATTCTCAAAAGAGAAAAATTTTAAGCAAATAGCTCTTTATGGTGCAAGGAAAGGTGGTAGATCTTAAAAACGCATCAAAGTGGTATAATATTCATGTATCTGGCATCCAGAAAGTGCAGAAAATGAGAGTAACCTTGAAGCCACTATTAGGGAAATTATTGAGAAAACTTCTGAAGCTAAACATAGATCTCAACTTATATACAGGGAGAATTTACAGAACCCCACTCAAATATACCTCTCAAAATAAAACTACAAGGCACACAAATTGTACAGTTCTTAAATATGAAAGAAAAAGAAATCTTACTGAAAAAGTGATTTCCAGCAAGATAAAGACAGGGCTGACACCTGACTATGTGATAGTAAGACTGGGGAAGAGATTGAATTGGAAAAAATTCTCCAACTGAAGTTCCTGGGTCTGAAACCTCAAGTGAACCATCCAGCCAAGCCAACTTTTCAATTTGAAAATGAGAGAAGAGTCTGTGATAGTCAAGATGACTTCAAGGCATTTGTCAGTAAAACCCCCAAACTACTGGCTTTATTGAAAGCAGCTTCAGCCCAAGAAGAAAGTGCTCTTAAGAGATAAGTGACTAATTCACTTATAAAACAAGTTCCTTAATAGAATGTAGATCTCCTTTTTAAGATTAATTGCATTTTTGCCAGGTGACTAGTGAAAAAGAAAGTAAAACTGTAACATTGCACTGCACTGAGTTACTGTTGTTATTATGTGCATGTACCTATATGCACAAATGCATGCACATGTGTCCATGTGTATATATACATGCAGACATACACACATACATATATACTGTATGTGGGAAGGGAGGATGAGAAAAAATTTTTTAAATAGGAAGGGATGGGAAGAGGATAATGAGGAGGATGTGAATACAGCAAGATAATAATTCAGAGTGGGTGGCACAAGGAGACATGGAAATATTATAGATCAAAGTTGAAAATAAGTAATTTTATTGTCAATCTACATGCAATCAACTATGTGAAATTAACAGATTTGTTTACAGATTTGTCAAGGGCACAAAGATCTTTTAGAAAATCTGATATTTTAGGGCATAAAACCAGCAGAACTCTGAAGAGATGCATTGTATATTGAAATGATTGCTTGTAAATTGCTATTTTTAGAAATGGATTGTAAACAGTGGGTTATGTTGCAGTGACGTATTTTTAAATTGCTAATTTGAGTTGCTCTTGCAATTTAGACACCTCTATTTAACATTAATTACATAATTGGTTAATTCTACAATAAATGGGGTAAAAGAACCCAATTATTGACTTCTACACTCTCCTTTGCATAAGTGATTAAAAGTAAATAGAAAAGCTCAGTTGCAAGCCAGGTGGTTCACACCTGTAATCCTAGCAACCTGGGCTCAGATCAAGCTGATCACAATTCGAGGCCAGTGAGGGCAAAAAGTTCATGAGACCTCTATCTCAACCAATAACTGAGCATGGTGACACACTGTGCCTGACACCCCAACTTTGAAAGAGAGTAAGATGAAGGTCTGGCTCTCAGTTCCACATCAATCCAGGCAAAAAAGTTTGTGAGACCCCATATCAATGGAAAAAAGCTGCGTGTGAAGGCATTTACCCGTCAGCCCAGCAATGGTGGGAAGCTTCATATAGGAGGATTGTGGTTTAGGACAGCCTGAGCAAAAAGTGAAATTCTGTTTCCAAAATAACCAGAGCAAAAAATGCGGGGAATGCTAGAGGCATGACTCAAGTGATAGACTGCCTACCTTGCAAGCATGAAACCCTGAGTTCAAATCCCAGTTCCACCAAAAAAAGGAGAAAAAAAAAAAACGAAAGAAAAGTCCTTTGTTGAATATATGAATTGCAGACATTTTCTTTTCTTTCTTTCTTTTTTTTTTTTTTGGAGGAAGAGTCTCACTAAGCGGCCTAGGCTGACCTCAAACTCAACAATCTTCCTGCTTCAGACTCCTGAGTGCTGGGATTAAAACATGTGCCACCATTGCCTGGTATGAATTGCAAATATTATCTGAGATTGGGAAGATTGTGGTTCCAGTTTGCCAGACTCTCTAACTCAACAGAAAAAAAAAACTGGACATGGTGGCATGTGTCTGTCATTCCAGCTACTGTGGGAAGCGTAAAATAGGAAGATTATGGTCCAGGCCATCTTGGGCAAAAAGCAAAAGCCATCTCCAAAATCACTAGAGTAAAAAGAACTGGAAGAGTGGCTCAAGTAGTAGAGTGCCTATCTTGCAAGCACAAAGCTCTGAATTCAAACCCCAGTACTACAAAAACAAAAAAAGTAAAGAAACAAAGGTCTAGTTGTACATTCCTGAGTAGCATCCTTGCTCTGCTTCCTCCCCTCCCCCATGAAAAACGCCTACAATTTGAACACAGTGGAGAAAAGGCAGATTCTGAAGCAGAAAAAGACTTTTCTGGCACTAACACTTTCAAGCATCCTGCCTGGGGTGGATCCACACTGCTCCCAGAACCCTCTCGGGCTGTTCAGTCTACGCAGTTGGGTTCAGCCTTCCTGCTTTTCTTCTGGAGCCATTTACTTCATCCAACAAAGGAAAAGCATCTATTGAAACACTTCATAACCCACCCTGACAGCTAGGTCTATCTCTAGACCCCTGCCCCCACCCACTGTGCACTCAGATGCACACTTTTTCTGGTATAAACGAAAAGCATTTTGTGATATCCTGAGGACTGTCATTTGGGGCCAGTGGGCCAGCAGCTTACCTTGGTGGTAAATGGTACATGAGACAAACAGAACCTTATGGCCCTGCTAGATTGGAACACAACCAAACCACATTTTCTTTATGTACCCATTAACCCTAAGCTAAATTCACCTAGGCAATCACACTGCTCATTTGCTTTGTGACAGGCACCCAGAAGTCCTACCATGCAGGCTTCTATCTGATGCCTTATGGTTCACAATGAGTGTTTTGATTAAATAAGTTTTGGTTCTGGGTCATCACTTGCATTTGATTTATTCTAGAAAGCTTCCTACACAGTCCTGAAAAATACCCTCAAGTATAGCTTCTGCAAGTGCCTTACTGCCCCAAACTGTGCCCTTAATAACTGAAATGTTTCACAAAGGATAAGTTGAAACCCAGACTCTGTGGGTTAGCCCCAGCATCTCTTTCCAGCTCTCTGCTACCCACCTACAAAGCCTAACTCTCCATCTTTTCTCACCCTGAATGACTGAGTCTCCTCACTGTTCTAGAATAGCAGTTGTAGAGGACGGTGCCTCTGACCGACTGGGGAGTGGGGAGAGGTACTAAAACACGCTATCAACCTTTGAATGCAAGGAACATTTTAGAAATCTGACACATTCCTGTCCCCTGAGAGTATGTAAAAACTATCCAGATTCTTGAATAGTTTGGAAAAGACCCTATTTGCCTGTGAAATTCACTGTCCCAAAACAAAAAACTGGAAGAAAGTGATTTGCTAATAAATGTTTAAAAACAGTTCTGGACCAAAAAACACATGAAAGAATGCTCACCATCTCTGGCCATAAAGGAAATGCAAATCAAAACCACACTAAGATTCCACTTTACCCCTGTTAGAATAGCTACCATCAAAAACACCACCACCAACAAATGTTGGCAAGGATGTGGGGAAAAAGGAACCCTCATACACTACTGGTGGGAATGCAAGCTAGTACAACCACTCTGGAAAAAAATTTGGAGGCTTCTTAAAAATCTAAACATAGATCTGCCATATGATCCAGCAATCCCACTCCTGGGAAATACCCAAAGGAATGTGACTCAGGTGACTCCAGAGGCACCTGCACACCCATGTTTATTGCAGCGCTATTCACAATAGCCAAGTTATGGTAACAGCCAGATGCCACACTACTGATGACTAGATTAAGAAAATGTGGTATTTATACACAATGGAATTTTATGCAGCCATGAAGAAGAATGAAATCTTGTCATTCCCAGGTGAATGGATGGAACTGGAGAACATCATCTTAAGTGAAATTAGCCAGGCTCAGAAAACCAAAAATTGTATGCTCTCCCTCATATGCGGATATGTATTAGACTTGGGTCACATGCTAAGGGGGGAACACATACAGGAGGAATAGGGAAAGGTAGGCAACCCAAAATTTGAAAGTGATGTGCCCACTGCAGAGGAGCTAATACAGTAACCTTAAAATGACAGAGGCCAATATGGGAAGGTGACCAGGAAATAGTGAAGAGGTCTGGGAGAGATTAATCAATTCAGGTTGTAATACACTTGTACATGGAAGCAATGATAGGAAACTCTCTGTATAGCTATCCTTATCTCAACTAGCAAAAATGCTATATCTTTCTTATTATTGCTTATGTTTGTTCTTCAACAAAATTGGAGAAAAGGGCAGAACAGGTTCTACCTGGAAGTGAGGGGGCTGGGGGGAGAAAGAGGGAGGGCGGGGGCAAGGGGGAGAAATGGCCCAAACAATGTATGCACATATGAATAAATGAATAAAGAAAAAAAAACAGTTCTGGAGGGAGCAGGAGCGGGAGCCGGGGCAGGGGGCCTGATTTGTAGCATTTGCTTCTTAAGTGGTGACAATCCTTTGACCATGACCAATTTCAAGCTAGTATTGTCATGTCACTGAATGCCTAGTTGAGATAAGGTGTACACATTCTGCATGCCTGAACCACTTGGTGAGCTCCAATACATTGCTGGGAAGAGACACTCTACCGTATGCTTATTTGGGATACAATACAGATTTAGGTTAAAACAACAACAACAACAAAAAAACCCTCATCATCTTATGTGGTACTTGATTATGTGGGGAAAGATGCTCTGCAAAGCAGCTTGGGTCCCTTGGTGCCTCCCCTGCTCCCTAAAGCTCTTGGAGCACTCCTCTGCTCCCCAGAGCAGCTGTGTAAAATAGCTGCTCTTTTCTTCTCTCTAGGCTGAGAGTCTCTGGAGCTCAGAAACTTTGTCTCACAAATCAGTTTAGTCTCAGCAGTACACTTATACTCCCTAATTCTTTCTCTCTGTATACATGTATGGTATGTGCTCATTAAAATCTAGACTTTAACATCTTATATGCGGTGACTCTAGTAGAGCTTTTGCAGGAAAAAAAAAAACCAGCTCAAAGTCTGGAAGTGAGAAGAAGTGTGGTGCAGAAACACTTTCTAGTCTCACACTTCAGAGAAGTGGGAGTTTCCATACCAGCCAACCAGGTGAGATAACGCAGAGAGTGAAAGGAACAAGATTAGGCCATTAGGAGCAAGATTGGCCATTCTCAAAATATTCCCTGAAAGAAGAGTTATTTAGTACTAGCTAACTCTAGAGTAATAAACCAGGAGAGAAGCCCAGGTGTTTTGGAATAAGTGTGTGTGTGTGTGTGTGTGTGTGTGTGTGTGTGTGTGTGTATGTGCGTGTGTACGTGTATGAGTGTGTGTATGTACATATGCATGTGTGTGTGAGAGAGAGAGAGAGACAAAGAGGGTGCCTGCTGGATTCCTGATGGAAGAAGATCAGCAGAGTCAATGTCTCATCTGAGTCCCACTCCCAGACCCTGTTGGCCTCTCCTCCTGGTTTTATAATGCAAGCCACTCAAAGTTTCTGCAGAGAGGCTGGCCAGAGAATGTTTCTCTTTCTGCAGGCTGCAAGGTTCAAAACCTACCGAGGTAGCCTAGAGACGGAGTTTCTGGCATCTCAATTGCCAGCCATAGTTTGAATCAGGGGCTTCAATGAAGCCTGAATAACAAGTTCCTTCAAGACTCCATAATGTCCCAGAACAAAAGGCGAGAGTGAGTGGTATTGTCACTCACACAGCCCCAGGACCTTCTCAGGCTTCCGCAGCCAGATGGGGAGATTCTGGGCTCTAGCTTTAAGATGCTGGTCCAAGAGCACAAGCTTCTGCCCAACGACTCGCAGAGAGCTGGGGATACCTCCTTGCCTTCTTTCTGCATTATGAACAGTGCATTTTACAGGTGCTTTTCTAATTTATGAAGCACTTTCACATCTGTTTTTTTCTCCCATTTTTGAGTTTAGTTTTTATCATTCTAACTACCCAATGTAGAGGCAATCCAGGTTAGTGGTTCCGAATATGGGACTGTATATACAGACTGCCTCAATTTGAATCCTAGCTCTGCCACTTGCTGCCTGGGCTTAATGGCTCTGTTTTTCAGTTTCTTCATCTGTAAAATGGGGCTCATCACGATGGTTACTCCATTGTGTTGCTATGGGGACCGAATGGGTTAAGAGTGCTGAAGCACTCAGTGCCTGGGACTATCATGGTGATTTTTCTATGAATGTTTTAAAAATTGGCCTGGATGTGCCCACTCTGACAGTAAGTATCATTACGGCATTGCAAACAAGCATCACGTTTGTCCAATTTTGCCTCTTCAATGTTTTAAAATGCCCTTGCTCTCCCCTCCTCTGCTACCACTGACCTAGTTGAGGCACACAGTGACAGCAAACTGCTTGCCTATCTCTGAGCACATGCTACCATGTCTTCCTTGCTGGTCTTTCCTATTGCAATCCTCTGAGCTTCAGGCCTCCTCCTCTGACTGCCTCCCACTCATTGTCTATCACGAGTTATCCTCACACTAAAGACTCTTTAAGAGGAGAAACGTCATCCTCTTGGAATCGTCGGCATCCAGAACAATGCCTGCCACAAAGAAGTCCTCAACAAACATGTGTCAAATTAATGGCTGCTTGCTGAGCCTTTGCCACTATGTAGTGGCTTACGTGAGTTTTTATTCAATCCTACCCAAAACCCTGCAGGGTAGTAAGTGCAATTATTACCCTCATTTTACAAATAAGAAAACGCGACTTGGAGAGGTTAAATAATTAGCCCAGAAACAAGTATTCATATTTATACAGTTATTTTAATCATTATGCAACAGTCTGATGTTTAAAATGTTGTGTAAGAACTGAGAATGCCAGAAAGCCACAACTGCTATCTTCTGATACGTGAAGATATGATATCCAATGGGCCAATTAAAAGAACTGTTACTTTATTTTTTACATAGTTTGTTCATGAATTGAACTATTTTTCATGAGATAATTTATATTCCTTTATGAAGATAAAAAATGCACATAAAGTAAAATTTGGCTATTTTTTAAATCAATCTGTCTGTGAGCCCATTGGATGCTCTATCATAGCCTCATCACGTATTACATGTTCAGAGCTTTGGCTAGTTTCTCACCCACCATTATCATTTTTAAAAGTCTTTTATAGCAGGCATGGTGGTATACACCTGTAATCACAGCACTCTGGAAGCTCAAGCAGGGGAATGGCAAATTTGAGGTCAGCCTCTGCTGTACAGTGAGACCCTGTCCCCCCCCATATCCCCCAAACACACAGGAAAAAAAGAACAGAGAAAAAAATTCTTGTTGTCAACAAAATTTGCAAAAGTTGCTTTATAGTGTGGAAATCACCTTGCTCTTGGGTAGTTGAGGAAGGCTTTAGAGATTAATAACAATAGAAGTGGCAGCAGAAGCAGCTGTCATTTATTGAGTATCTACTGTGTGCCAGACCTACTTAGTGCTTTGAATTTTACTTGAATTAGCTGGGTTCTGCTGTTTGTTTTTGGTTTTGTTTTAATTTTTTAAATGGGGGGGAATGGGATTCAGAGAATCTAACTCACTTGCTTGGTATCACACAGCTGGTATCACACAGCTACTGGATGTGCAATCTGAACTGAAATTTAAATTCGTATGTCTCTAAAGTCTGGGCTTTTATCCCAAACCGGACTTTGAAGACTGTCCAAGTTTCTTAACCCTATCTGAGCTTCAGTTTCCTCATCTATGAAATTGAGGGCAGAAATAATTATCTTGCAGGGTGTTGTGAAGATTTAGATGGCGCAGGGTTCGGGGCACATAGTAGGTGTTTAAAGCATGGCGGCAGTGTTTATGAATACACGAGGGACTGAGTGAGCAGAGGAAGACCTGAGATCCCTTTAAAGGCACTGGGGAGCCAGAGAAGAGGATCTCCAGCTTTGGCTGATCTTAAGAGCTGGCCCTCTCCTCTCCAGTATACAGTGACCCAATGAAAGTCTGAGCGACAGGCAGGGGGCAGGGGCCTGAGTTTGGCTCTGGCAACCTCTGCAGGGAGCAGGGAGGAGGCGGGTGCTGGGAGGGGCCTAGAAATCCCGGTCGGCAGAGGACTGCAGGTGCTAGGCAGAGTTGGTGTAGGTGGGCTCGGGAGCCTGGCGAGGGAGGGGAGGAGGTTGGGGCGGGCGGGCCGGCGGGCGGGGGAGAGGGAGGCGGGGCTGAGCCCGAGAGGCCGGCCTTAGACAGCTCTTCCCATGCCGGGCAGTTTGCTGCATCTGGAGGAGCTCACCGGAGAATCTCCAACATAGGAGCGGGCCTTCAACTACCGTAAGTACCTGCAAATGAGCGCATAGTCCAGTGGCTGAAGATTAATTACTGGCCACCAGATCCTAAAGAAAACCCCGAAAGAGTCTCCCTGCAGTAATTAATTGCCGTAAATCAAATTGCTCCCCAGTCTGTCCCCCCACCCCCTTCATCCCTGCCTTTCTCCTTCCCTCCCCGGATCTCAGCCCTGCCTCGCTGAGAAAATCTCTAGGCACTAGAGCTAGCTTCCTTTTTCCTTCTCAGTCTTCCCTCCAAACCCTCCGTGGAGCGTGTACCCGGCACCCCGCCGAGCCCAACCCCTTTGATTCCTGGAGCCCTCAAAGCTATGCAGGGGGCGAGCCATTTAGACATTTCGGGCATGTCACCCTCAAAAGCGCCGCGGCGCTTCCTAAGGGTGGGGAAAGTGCTTGGGGTGAAGTGGAAGGGAAGGGTAAAAGGGCTCAACTGCCTAAGTTTGGGTGGGGGGGTGAAAGGGCAAAAATGGGCGTGGCCAATTAACCTGTAGCTTAGGGCTGTTCCCACATTCCCTGGGCATAAGATTCATCATTTTAGCTGGATATAAATGGTACAGTTTCCTTAGTGATTGAGGAATGGTCAGCCATGCTGAGAAAGCCATTTTTCCTGACTCCACTAAGCCCCCAGGAGGCAAAGACCCCGATTTGGTGATCCTTGTGGTAAGGATGGACGCTCAGATGACATTTACTGGGTGGAATCACAAGTTGAACCTTCCTCTTGGCAGAAGAACCTAGCTTCCCCCAATAAATCTTAGCTCAGCACCTCAGTGGAACAAAGCAACAGGGTGGCACTCAAGCCTTGGCTTGGCCCTCAGAGGAGTAAGGACCAGGGGATATAGGTGTTGCGATGGGAAGAGCGGCTTTCGTGTCTTAAGCCACTTGGATGCCCCCTTTGTAAACACGGGGAAAATCCCACCTTTTTACCTGGAATATTCATTCCATGCTTTTCACTGTACATACACTGTCTCTAATCCAACACAGCAATACTGGATAAATATTATTCCCCCATTTAACAGGTAAGAAAAGTTCAGAGATGGCCAAAAAAAATAAGTATCCTTCAATGTAAAGTGAGTAATAAAAAACAGAGCACTGCTCTTCTTGGATCTCTCACTGTTCACCTGCTCTCTACAGACCAGATGTTTTGAAAACAAATCTTCTTTTTCTGCTCCTCTATCCTGCCCACTGTTAGCACTGGGCTAAGTTAGGGGATAGGGTCCTAGAATCAGTTTGGGGAAGCAAAATCAGCACCTTTCTCTGTTCAGGGTGCTGCCTCAATCCCTCTACTGAGATAAGATCAGACACCTGGGGGATCATCCAGGACTTCATACTCTGAATAGAGATTTAGTGGAGAATTAGCCTGAGTTTATGTGGTGAGGACACACTTTCCCTTGGCAATAGGTCACAGGGCAGAGGAGAAGAAAGGCACAAAAACTCTGAGCTCCACCACCATATGTATATTCAGGGCCTATGTTCAGACCTCTCTGAACTCAAATATCTTTGCTATATTCCCTAAAATGCAAACAATTCCATTTCATGAGGGTCAGTGAACAAAGCTGCTTAAATATTATAGGCAACCCATGAATCATTTACACCTTACATTTATTAAGTATTAGCAGCATGATTCTCCAACACCTACTTGAGATGGGGGTTTTGAGTTTTGGGGGTTAAGAGATAAGCATGAGTCAGATCTGAAGCACCCCACAGAAGGGGAGGTTTTCATGGGATCAGATAGGAAGGGCAAGGGAGGATGAGGGGGTTCAAATGTTGACTCTGAAAACTTAAGTAGTGATTTTAGCGTATAGGCCTTATAGTTAAACATGGATTTGAATTTTGACTTTAATATTTAATATCTTTTAACTTTCAGCAAATTACATATCTTCTCTAAGCTTCATTTCCCTCATCAACAAAATGGGGGTGGTAGTGATGCCTCCTTTGCTAAGTTGTTGGAGAACTCATTTGTGTTTGTGTGTGTTTGTGTGTGTGTGTGTGTGTGTGTGTGTCTTAGTAAAGGATCTGAAAAGGCTCCTCCCACTTCAGGCTTGTATTAGGTCACTTTCTGAGCCTTTGCAATCCCAGAGAAAAATAGGCAGTTCAAGAAAAAATGGCATCTTAAATAGTAGTAAAGACCTTGAATGGGGGATGGGGATGTAAGGACAAGGGCAGGCGAGGAGGGGAAGTAGCAGGTGGCCTTGTAATAATGTGCATGCCTGTGAGGGAGTGGAATGTTGGGTTGTCAAGTGCAGTTAGTGATGTCAACTAAACTTTAAGCAAGAGAATAAGCCCCCTAGTAAGAACAGTTCTGCTTTTAGATCCCACCACCTGCTGAAGACCAAAACACTTCAAGACTCATCCAGCTCCAGAGGCCCCATGACCCTGGACAGACCAGGGGAGGGGACTACCATGCTGCGGACATTCACTCTCCTGCTTTTTTGCATTCGTGAGTACAAGGAAGGGGTGAGGGGCAAGTGGCCCTGTCATAGGTGTCCCTATGAGTGGGCTCTTTGGATAGGGTATTAAGGTTGGAGGGCAGGGTGGGGAAGGGGGGGGGTCTCTTTCAGCATAATCTCTCTTTTCAGGACTGAGTCTGGGTATGACCTCGATTGGTAAGTGAATCCTTCCCACTCAGGTACCATCCTTCCTGAAGGATCCAAGACATTGGCCTGCCTATATAACCCTGAACATAACTTCCTTGAGCTCCCAAAGATAGATTAGGCTGCTTGGGAATCTGAGCCCCTCCCTTCATGACTTGGTTTCCTAGGAGGAGTGAACAGTTTTATCTCAGATGGGAAAGAAACTAGACTTGCCTTTTATTCCCCAGTTCATTTGGATTCATGAACAAATATCCCAAGATTCCTCTTCCAGACTCCTCATGATCAGATAATCCCATCCCCAGGGGAAGGCAAAAAGAGGGATCTGGGTGAGAACTATTTTTGGGGTACGTTGTGGGAGGGAGAGGGCTGGACTGCTCATATCTTTGTGACCTTTGGGAATGACAGTGATGGAAACCCAACCGGAGCTGTGGATAGAGTCCAACTACCCCCAGGCCCCTTGGGAGAACATCACACTTTGGTGCAGAAGCCCCTCTCGAATATCAAGCAAGTTCCTGCTGCTGAAGGATAAGTCACAGATGACCTGGATCCGCCCTTCCCACAAGACCTTCGAAGTTTCATTCTTCTTAGGTGCCCTTACTGAGTCCAACACAGGTCTTTACAGGTGCTGCTACTGGAAGGAGCCAGGCTGGTCAAAGCCCAGTAAAGTTCTAGAGTTAGAGGCACCAGGTAAGATAACAAAGGTAGATACTCAAGAATAGGCTTTGGCTCTTGATGTCAAATTTGCCTTCCCGAGCCAGGATTTGTTTAATTCATTCATTTCCCTCATATGCATGCATGTATGCACAACACAGTTAGGAAATTAGTGCCTGCTCTGTATTAGGATTGCACAGGGAGGATACAGACTCTGGAACAGAAGTGGGGGAAGGACAGGTGATAAATAAGGATCATACAGGGAAATCAGATTTAAAGTACAGCTCTCCTCTGCTTCTACTGGGGCAGCACTATCCTTGCTCTACCTAATGCCAGTTTGTTCTTTCCTTCCAAGGCCAACTGCCCAAGCCCATCTTCTGGATCCAAGCTGAGACCCCTCCTCTTCCTGGATGTAATGTTAATATCCTGTGCCATGGCTGGCTGCAGGATTTGGTATTCATGCTGTTTAAAGAGGGGTATGCAGAGCCAGTGGATTACCAAGTCCCAACTGGGACAATGGCCATATTCTCCATTGACAACATGACACCTGAGAACGAAGGGGTTTACCTCTGCCGTACTCACATCCAGATGCTCCCCACCCTGTGGTCAGAGCCCAGCAACCCCCTGAAGCTGGTGGTAGCAGGTGGGTGTGGCCATGGCTGCTGGCATCTGACAATTGTTATCCCAGGGATCATGGCTGGCTGAGGTTTCAGGTTTTACTTTCCTCGGCCAGGTTCTAGCCCTGTAAGGTCTGTGAGATGCAAATTAGAACCATACATGCTGCCAGGCAGATGTGTGGGAGCTGATCATTTGGCTAGTGATTGAGCCCAGCCAACTGTCTAGCAGCTTCAGCGCATCGCAGCTTTCTTGTTCTTGTCTTGCTGACTATCATGCTTTCAATTCATCCATTCAACCAATATTTATTGAGCACCTAATATGTACCAGGCACTGCCACTGCAGTCTTAAAACTGATTCAAAAAATTTTAAATGCATTTTATTTGTGATTATTATTTTTAAGTGTGAGAAACAGAACAAGTTGCTAGTGCTAGTGATTAAAAGCAAAATAAATAAAAAAGAAAGTGATGGATCATATTTTAGAAATGGCTTGATAAAAATTACTTTGGTCCCATATTCATGAAGCTAGTAAAAGTAGCACCAAGCACTAAACACAGAAGAAAGCCTCCCCAAATATCCACATGCTAGACACACACTGCAGTCCCAATTTTCCCATCCTGTGGCCTGGATGTTTCCAGATGGAATTGGCCAGATTTAATTTTGTCCCTTCATCAAGCTAAATAGACTTGGGGTAAACCATGGTGCTACAAAAAGTACACTGGTCTTAGAAGTAGTAACCCTGGTGTCTAGTTCCACCTCTGATGCTGCCTCCCTGTGCAATCTTGAACAAGTCACTCCACTTCTCTGTTGATTTCCTCTGCTCTAAAATGGGATAACAATATCTGACCTATTGTGTAATGCCTCCTGTGCTTGAGTTTCCTGATTTGCAAAACTGGTATAAGAAGAATGCCTACCTCACAGGGTTGTTGTGAGGATTTCCCTAAATATAATATATGTACAGTGCCTGGCATATAAGCTCTCAATAAATGGTGGATATTAATTTTATTAGTATAGCTTTTTATTTAGGATCAAAGAACAAAGGACTACCTGTTTGGCCTGCGTGTATGGATGCTTGTTTCACACATACCCTTCCAGCATAGATTCTACTAACACATACTTCTGTAGTTACTGTCCTTCAGTATTTCCCACCAGCCTCTATGTGTTTCTGCTCACAGGGACAGAGTCTTCTTTACCCTTATACCCATAGGCCTATGTGATGTCTAATGCACCCTAAAAGACCCATGAATATATGACAGAGCTGATCCTTCCACAGTAGATGGGTGGGTGTACCGGGGATTGGGCTGAGGGTAAGAAGAAGTGGTTTGGAGGTGAAGCTTGACCTCACTCTTGTAGTACAACTGTTTTAGAGGAAGAATCAACAGAAATAGGGGTGGGACTCCATGAACAGAGATTTCATGTAGTTACAGACTTACTAACCAAGCACCCTTCTGACCTCTGCCAATTTCGTGTTGGAAGAAGGATCTTAAGTGAGCTTAATGTGTTCAAATGCTCTCCTTAATCTTGCAGTAATAGCCATGTACTACAAAGATGGAATGAAAGTCATTTTTGGAGGTTTACTTTTTCAGGTTGTTGGAAGAAATACATTTGTCATTTCAAGGATCTGAAGATACATGGAATTATAAGTGTAGACATTCCATTAGGATACACACATACACACGGTTAGAGCTGAGTGGAGCTGGTGAGAAGGAAGGGGCATAAATGAACCTACTCTTAATTACATAGGAAGGAGTAGAGAGGAATGGGTAAATCCTCAATTACTACTCTTTGTCCAAAGGAAGTAGGAAAACAAAAAATAGGACAAAGAATAACCATCTTACCTCTAACTTCAGGGTCTCTTCCCTTTCTAGGACTCTACCCCAAACCAACTCTGACAGCCTATCCCGGGCCCATCATGGCACCTGGAGAAAGCCTGAATCTCAGGTGCCAAGGGCCAATCTATGGAATGACCTTTGCTTTAATGAGGCTTGAAAACTTGGAGAAGTCCTTTTACCACAAGAAGCCAATAGAAAA
Organism: Castor canadensis; assembly: GCF_047511655.1. Taxonomy (NCBI): domain Eukaryota; kingdom Metazoa; phylum Chordata; class Mammalia; order Rodentia; family Castoridae; genus Castor; species Castor canadensis. The sequence continues at coordinate 23,761,517 of NC_133405.1, forward strand.
CGAGGCATATTTCTTCTTCCGGGCTCTGAAGATCCATGATACTGGACATTACCTCTGTTTTTACTATGATGGCTCATACAGGGGTTCACTACTTAGTGATATCCTGAAAATCTGGGTAACTGGTAAGAGAGGGGTATGCTATGGAATAAATGTAAGGGGATATGGATGTAAAACACCTTCTGGGTCCCCCCACCTCAGGGTACCTAATCATGCAGCCAGGGATAACAGCGGAGAAAGAAGCAGAATTTATACTGCTGGGCTTAGCAAGGGACTTGCCAAGTGGTAGACTGGAGGAAGAGGAGCAAAAGAACCTTAAGTAGTGGGAGGGGGAAGTCAGGCCATTAGCTTTTTGTATTTTGGGTCTCTTCCTAGACACTTTTCCGAAGACATGGCTGCTTGCTCTGCCCAGTCCTGTGGTCCAAATTGGTCAGAACGTGAGCCTGCGATGCCAAGGACCAATGAATGGAGTGGGGCTTGCACTCTATAAGAAAGGAGAAGAAAAACCACTTCAGTTTTTGGACACCACCAGCGTCAATGACAATCAATCATTCTTCCTCAACAATGTGACCAATAATGATGCTGGCATCTATACCTGTCACTATGTTCTCACCTGGAAGACCTCCATTAAGATGGAAACACACAACACTGTTGATCTTGTGGTTGTAGGCAAGTGTTAACATCTGTTTTTATCTTCACCCTGTTTGTTTTTATTATCATTGCCACACTGTCTAAGAGGGAGCTAGTGGTCTTTTGTACTTGGAACCATGAGCCAAGGATAAAACACTAGAAGGGTAGTGTAGAACACTCTCCACATCCTTTAGGGATCTTCTCTCCCAGGATTGTTTCTCAAGCCCCATCTCTCAGCCTGCCCAGCCCCGCTGGGCCAAAAAATTCTTTTCCTTCAGGCCAGGAGAAGCTTATAGGTATGAGGTCTTCCCAACTGAAAGACAGGAGCAAGGAGTCTTTAGAATACCAAGAAGAGGGCAAAGGAATTCGAATACATAGTCAAATTTTGAAGTCACTGCTCAAGTGGAAATAGAGGAAAGGAGGACCAAACATTTGGTGGCAGAGAGGGTACTGGTATCAAGGGTCCTTCTCACTGTAGTCTCTGGATTGGTTTCAGATAAGCCTCCCAAGCCCTCTCTGTCAGCTTGGCCCAGCACCGTGTTCAAGCTAGGAAAAGCCATTACCCTTCAGTGCCGAGTATCTCATCCAGTACTTGAATTTTCTCTGGAATGGGAGGAAAGAGCAACATTCCAAAAATTCTCAGTGGATGGAGACTTCATCATCACTAATGTTGAAGGGAAAGGCACAGGGACCTTCAGTTGCAGCTATCGTGTTGAGGCACACCCTAACATCTGGTCACATCGCAGTGAGCCTCTGAAATTGATGGGGCCAGCAGGTGAGAGGGTAACTTCTCACAGGAAAACCCTTCCATGCCCTGGGATCTCAAATCAGGGCCTAGAAAGTTATGGATGTCAGGGTTCCTGGGTTTGGGTGCTCTTTCTCTGGGGGTGGTATAAGGATCCCTCAAAAGTAGTAAGCAGGGGGTTCCCATTCTCCATGAAAAGGAAGGTCACTTCTGCCTCACCTTCCAAGTAAAAACCCTGATCTCAGTAACCAGCTCCCTCTCCCTCTCATTGAATGTATTCACCTGCCCCATCCCATCAAAGCCCCTGTTTCTGGTCTTCTCTGGCCACAGGCTCTCTCACCTGGAATTCCGTACTGAATGAAGCTATCAGATTGTCCCTAATCATTCAGCTTGTTTCCTTGCTGTTGGTAGTGCTGTGGATACGGTGGAAGTGTCGGAGACTCAGAATCAGGTAATTGTCTTGTCCCAGCCCCTGTTTCCCCACCAAGCTGAGTCTGTGTTCTCCAGCCTCAGGAATGGGTCACTCCCTGGTTGAGACAAGCCACATGGGCATGCCCTATATATCACTGTCTTCTGGGCTTAGGAGACAAGACTTTCTCACCCCAGCTGTTTCTCTTTCACCTTAGAGAGGGGTCATCACCCAAGCCAGAGGGTGGAGAAATGCATAACTCTCAGAGTCTAGACAAGTAATCAGAAGTGCACTTACTGACCCCACTCCTCCAAGAGTGCCCAAACCTTCCCCCAAACCACCCTCAGGCGTGATTGTTGTCTCCTCCATTAACTTGCTTTGAACTTGTTCTCTCCTAAGAAGCTACCCTGTTCTGTCTCTTGGGTCTTTATCCAACACCTATCTCAACTTTTCACCCTTACCTCCAGCTCAAGGGCTAGAAAGTCTTGTGGTCTATCCTAGATGCTTTAGAAACCAGTCTCTTTGTCACTCTGGCCTCCAGCCACCTGTGCAGAGCATCCTGGGAATATAGTCTTAACCTGTATAGGCATCTGATGAGGCAATAGATGGAGCCAAGGAATATGACTGTTTCTCTGACCCACAAAATGGCAAGCCAAACAGATCCTCCTGCTATTTCCTTTGATCTTTTGGTGTCCTCTGGGCCATCTACTTCTTTTCCTGATCCCCATAGCTTGTCTTAGGTTACTCCACTTAGCAAGGAGAAGAGAAATGACAGCTCCTAACCCTGTGGAAGTCTCACTTCCAGAATGCTTAGCCCACTTCCCCCCACCCGCTGCTTTTGGCTGTGCCGCTCTGCCACCTTGTGTGTCTGGAATGTTCAATACACAGTGGATGATGACTATGATGATTGCGTGTCTGTGTTTTCCACTGGGATCTGAAGGATAGAGTGTTTGTGCAATAAGAGGGACCCACCTAAGGCTTCTGCAAAACCCATCATCCTTTGAGTTTTCAAAAAGTTTCAGTGAGGAGCCAAGTTGTAGTTCATTCCAGATTCTGTCCTGAGTCCCATATACAATAGGGACCTTCTATTGTGTGACAAAACCTCCAAGTCAGAGGTTAGAAAAGGTGTAGCATCATGTACCTCACCCCAGCTCAGGACCAGTGCTCAAAGAATGAGATCAAAAACCAGATTTCAGAGAAAGCAGCTTGAAAAGCGTGTTTTCCTGACTTGGGTGGGGGGGGGTGGAGGGGTCAGTGTTTTCTATGTAAAAATTGTCAAATGAATTTTGACTTCATGTCATCTAATTCTGTAGGACCATACCACAAAGCTGCTGCATACTTGTAGTTATAATCTGAGGGAATCCCACTCTCTGACAAGCTTAGCTCAGCACTGACAGTTTTCTGGTAATTCATCATTGCTGCCTAGGCAACCCTTCCATAACAAAGGCAGGTGAGGCAGGTCAGTCTGAGGACCAATATTGTCATAATAACATCTGCTTCCAAACTTAAACTGGATGATGGAGAAATACTCAAGGTTGCTCCCTCCACCCTCAACTCCAGCCCCCAGAGCTGCCTATCACACTGAGCTCCAAGAGTTCTGAGAACTGGACATACAAAAGCCTTTTCCCATCTGACATCTCAATTCCAGCAACAGCCTAATCAGGGGCCATGGGGAGCTGACACATGATATAGGCTGGAAAGGAGGGAGGGGTCATGAAAGAGCAAGAGGTTTGTAGGTGATTAGGCCCTCAAAAACAAAAGTCATCGATGTCAGGAAAGATTATATCCCATTATCCTGGCCATACCCAATCCCTATTGGGTAGTGAGCAAGCCAATGACATAAATTGCCGCCCCCTTCTCTCCGCCCTCCCCCTAATCCCAGCAACTCCTCTCCTCTCATCTCTTTTCTGGTCTCGCTAGAGAAGCCTGGTTGCTGGGAACAGCTCAAGGGGTCACCATGCTCTTCATTGTCACAGCCCTTCTCTGCTGTGGTGAGTACAAGGGGGTGGGGAAGGGGCCTGGGCAGAAGGCCCGGGTGAAGTCCTGTGGAGGAGGGGGCAGAGCCCTGGCAGCAGTTTCTTTTGCAGGACTGTGCAATGGGGTATTGACAGAAGAGACTGGTGAGTTTTTCCTGCTCCAGACTGGGACATTCCTCTCTGGAGATCCGAAATAACTACAGAGTGTCAGTGTCAGTGGCCAGGGAGTGACTGGTTGGGAGGGAAGGACAGCCAGGAAGGGGCACTTGCTAAAGTTTTGTTGGCAAAATTCAGCTTCCAACTCTGCTTTTCTGCCTGCAAAATTTCCCCCAAGCTTCTGCACTTTTCTCAGACCCAGGAGACATCCACTTACCCTTACCCCAGCACCTGAGAAAGGAAAGAAGCAAGAAAGGAAGGGATTGGAGTTTGGGTTGAAAGGGGAGGTGGGGAGGTGGGGGGGGGATTCAAGGGCAAAGAAAGGAGGGAGGGGTTAGGAGGAGGAAGGATGGCTTCATTAACTCTGCTGTTTCTAGAAATAATCATGCCAACCCCTAAGCCTGAGCTGTGGGCAGAGACAAACTTCCCTCTGGCCCCGTGGAGGAACTTAACCCTCTGGTGTAGAAGTCCTTCTGGCTCAACTAAGGAGTTTGTGTTGCTGAAGGACGGGACTGGGTGGATAGCAACTCGCCCTGCCTCAGAGCAGGTCCGGGCTGCCTTCCCCCTTGGCACCCTGACCCAGAGCCACACCGGGAGTTACCACTGCCATTCATGGGAGGAGATGGCTGTGTCAGAGCCCAGTGAGGCACTTGAGCTGGTGGGGACAGGTAAGAAAAGGTTGAGGGTCCTCCCCAGAGTGACCCCCAGTGCCCCCTGGGACTCTGATGTTGCTGGGAGGAGAGGAGGGGCACTGGGTTGGGGGAGGGGTGGGGAAGAGAGTAAGAGGAGATGGACAGGGAGAGCCCAGGGCCAGCCAGGAATGGATTTCATTTTTCACTGACAAAGTAACCGAGTGTCCCATCTGGGCAACTCCAAACTTTTGCCTCCTTTTCCCACCCCGTTTTGGTTTTTCAGACATCCTCCCCAAACCTGTCATTTCGGCTTCCCCTCCAATCCGGGGCCAGGAACTGCAAATCCGGTGCAAAGGATGGCTGGCAGGCATGGGGTTTGCTCTGTATAAGGAGGGAGAGCAGGAACCTGTCCAGCAACTTGGTGCTGTTGGGAGAGAAGCCTTCTTTACTATCCAAAGAATGGAGGATAAAGATGAAGGCAATTACAGCTGCCGCATACACACTGAAAAGCACCCCTTCAAGTGGTCTGAGCCCAGTGAGCCCCTGGAGCTTGTCATAAAAGGTAGAGCTGAAAAGGGGATGTGAGGGAGGAGGGGGAGGCAAAGTCTCTGTCAGACACTCCTCTTCCCACCACAAACTTCGCTGCTGGTCCTAGGAGTCTGTGTCCAATCTTAGAGCCAGGCAGGCGTGGTGCTGGGAGTGCCAGGGCCTCTGGCTGCACGATATTAATAGCCATAATTGTTATTAATAGCTTGGGTTTGTAGAGGGTGATTTAATTTTTCTAATTATTTTCCCATCAATTATCTCATGTAACTATAGAGCAAATCTTCAAGGAAGATGCAACAGGTACCATTTCCCACTCTTCTCCAAATGGGCAAACTGAGGCTTAGAGGACCAGCAGAATCCCAATAAACATTCGCCCTTTTCACTAACCTCCTCCCATGTGTCCCAGTACAAGTGAGGATCCATCCAGAGACAATGAGGGATGAGGGTGAGAGGTCCCTGTGCAAGATTTTTAAATATATCTATTTCTGTTTTGTTTTGTTGGCAGTACTGGTGTTTGAACTCAGGGCCTCACACTTGCTAGACAGGTACTCGACCACTTGAGCCACTCTGCCAGTCCTTAAATGCACCTATTTCTGAAAGAAAATACAAAAGAGGGCAGAACAGTGTCCCAGAACCAATATTTGCTGCATTTCCTTGCTTTTTTTCTTAATTTGATTTTTTTTGTATATGTGTGTGTGTTTTTCCCCTTCTAGAAATGTATCCCAAGCCCTTCTTCAAGACATGGGCCAGTCCTGTGGTCACTCCTGGTGCCCGGGTGACTTTCAATTGCTCCACTCCCCATCAGCACATGAGCTTTATTCTTTACAAAGATGGCAGTGAAATAGCATCCAGTGACCGGTCCTGGGCAAGTCCAGGGCCCAGTGCAGCTCACTTTCTGATCATTTCGGTGGGCACGGGTGATGGAGGGAACTACAGCTGCCGTTATTATGACTTTGCTATCTGGTCTGAACCCAGCGATCCTGTGGAGCTTGTGGTGACAGGTTAGGAAGGGGGAGATCCTAGTGGAGGTGGTACTGACCCTGGGACAGTGTGTGGAAGGGCTCTAAGTGGGACAGGAGGAAATGTGCCCTCAAAAGGATACCAAGAAAGTGCTTAGGACAGTGCCTAGCATATGGTGAACAGTCAGTGTAGGACAGCTGCTCATATTATGATTACAGGAAGAAGAGACAAAGGGATAGCGGAGGCAAGTAATTCACTTCTGAGGGAAGAAATGAGGCACACGGGAGTCACCAATCCAAGAGCCAAGCTCAAATTGCCCTATTTCTGAAATCATTTTTGGCTCGGCCTTGAGCTCTAGGTTCAACGTCCACTTTTTCTTTAGCTGAGCTGTCAGAGATTGGTGGGCTGGATGGCCCTCAGAGAATGGAAGAAAACCTTGAAATGTCAGCTGCATGTTATGCAGCTATTACAGATGATAGTTTTCAAAGGCTATTTAACGTCACAGGAAAGTGTTTACAATATAAAGTTAAGTGAGACATATTGGACAACCCAACTGAATACAGTGAGGTGTCAATTACATAAATACTTATAGCTACAAGGACATGGGCATGTATAGAAAAAATAAAATAGAGAGAGACTATAAATATGTAAAGAATAATTATCTTTGTGTTGGTAGAATTGTGTTTTCTTTGTTATTCTTTGATATATTGTCTAATTTTCTACAATTGTTGTTTATTATAATAACATTATAAAAGCAACTTGGAGAACATGGTGGAAGGTGGTCTTCTCTTATGTTGTGATCTCTTTAATTTCAGAATTCTACCCCAAGCCCACTCTCCTGGCACAGCCAGGTCCTGTGGTGCTTCCTGGGAAGAATGTGACCCTGCGCTGCCAAGGGCTTTTCGAGGGCATGAGGTTTGCCCTCCTGCAGGAGAAAGCCCAGAATCCATTACAGTTCCAGAGTGCCTCAGGGAACTCAGTTGACTTCCTCCTCCACACTGTTGGAGCAGAAGACTCTGGGAACTACAGCTGTATCTACTATGAGACAACCATGTCAAACCGGGGCTCCTATCTCAGTATGCCCCTTATGGTCTGGGTAACAGGTAAGCACAGACATGACATGGGACAAGAATAGAGACAATTGGAGCAGGGCTTAAGGGAGGTTATTCTTCCTGGAAGGCTAGGCTAAACCATAGAAGGGAATGGTTGTGTCTCAGAAAATGATAAAGAGTTAATTGAGGCAGTGACAAGTTTCTGTACTCACTATTATCCATCTTTGTTCTCTTTCCAGACACATTCCCCAAACCATGGTTGTTTGCTGAGCCCAGTTCTGTGGTCCCCGTGGGGCAGAATGTTACTCTCTGGTGCCAAGGGCCAGTCCATGGAGTAGGGTACATTCTGCACAAAGAAGGAGATGCCACTTCAATGCAGTTCTGGGGATCCACCAGTAATGAGGGAGCATTTCTGATCACCAACATATCTGGTGCTAGCATAGGGCGTTACAGCTGTTGCTACCACCCTGACTGGACCAGCCCTATCAGGATTCAGCCAAGTAACACCCTGGAACTCATGGTCACAGGTAAGGGGATGATACCCAGGAGTAGGCATGGGTAAGGAAAGGACAGAAAGACTAATTTGTGAGAGATGGCTTTCAAATAGTTCATAAAGAGACAAGCTATAATTATCAAACAGAGAGTCCATGGTGATGCACTGGAAAGTGGCTTCTCCTCCTTGACCAGGAGTTAATTTCTTCCAGGCTTACTTCCCAAACCCAGCCTATTAGCCCAACCTGGTCCCATGGTGGCCCCTGGTGAAAACATGACTCTTCAATGTCAAGGGGAGCTGCCAGACTCAACATTTGTCCTGTTGAAGGAGGGGACTCAAGAGCCCTTAGAGCAACAGAGGCCAAGTGGATACAGGGCTGACTTCTGGATGCCAGTGGTGAGAGGGGAAGATTCTGGCATCTATAGCTGTGTTTATTATTTGGACTCTGCTCCCTTTGCAGCTTCAAATCACAGTGACTCACTGGAGATCTGGGTGACAGGTAAGGTCCTGGAGACTTGAGTAAGCATTTAGATTTTGTAGCTTGTAGCATTTAGTAACAAGAGGGCAGAAGGCTGTGTTCTAGGCCCCTTCTTTTAACTCTGTGTTTTCATTGGTTACAGATAAGCCCCCTAAACCTTCTCTATCAGCCTGGCCCAGCAACGTATTTAAACTAGGGAAGGACATCACCCTTCAGTGCCGAGGACCCCTACCAGGCGTGGAATTTGTCCTAGAACATGATGGAGAAGAAGCACCTCAGCAGTTCTCAGAGGATGGAGACTTTGTCATCAACAATGTAGAAGGAAAGGGGATTGGAAACTATAGTTGCAGCTACCGCCTCCAGGCCTACCCTGATATCTGGTCAGAGCCTAGTGATCCCCTGGAGTTGGTGGGAGCAGCAGGTGAGTAGATAACCCCTCTACAAAAGGTGCTGAAATGATACACCTGGGATCCCAAGGACAGCCCCATGGAAACAGCCCAAATCAGGAGAGGGGAAGGGTTTGGGAGTTGGAGGACTCAAGTATATCATTCTCTTAAAGAGGTGAGGAGATGGGACCTCAGGTTGACTCAAAGATGGTGAGAAGATTCTTTTAAACCCCTCCCCCCTGCTCAGGAAAGGAGGGCTGTCTGCCTTAGCATTTACACTTCTACTGACCACCACCCCCCCTTCTGTGGGCTCAATACATAGCCCTCATGGACTCTGGAGGAGACCAAAGTGAAAGGGAAATAATGAGATCAAGGAGAACATTCATACCCAAATCTCCATGGCCTTTGATTCTGCTCTTTAATACACCACAGGGCCTGTTGCTCAAGAGTGCACTGTGGGTAACATTGTCCGAAGCAGCCTGATAGTGGTGGTTGTGGTGGCCTTGGGAGTGGTGCTAGCCATAGAGTGGAAGAAGTGGCCTCGTCTCCGAACCAGGTAAATACTCACCTTCTGGAAACAAAGTGCTGCTGGAGAAACAATGAACTCCACTATGCAACTTGTTTTCAGGTTGATGGACCTGGATCCTCCCTTACTGGTGTCTTTTTCTTTATACAGGGGTTCTGAGACAGATGGAAGGGACCAGACCATAGTGCTTGAAGAGTGTAACCAAGAAGGAGAACCAGGCACCACAACCAATTCTCCCTCATCAACCTCTCAGGGAATCTCAGTGGAACTGCCAGTCCCAATATAATACTCTCCTCCTTTACAAGAGCTTTTTTTTCCTATCTTTTCCCACAGAAAACTGGGAATCTGACTGGTTATCCTGGGAGTTAGCCCCAACTACTGCTTCTTGGTCTCTAATAACTTGAGTTGAGTCAATGGAATTCTGGGAGTTACAAGCTCTACCAGGGTGAGATGTTTCCTGAAGAAAGGTTCCTTACCCCTATAACTCCTCACTGTACTGATTTACTGGTGCATGAAATTCTATTAAAATGTATTCTTCTGAATAAAGAAAGTATTCACTATTTAACTGCAAAAACTATGGCAGTGGTATTTTGGTGTTGGAAAAAGGGTGTATTGGAAAAGACCTCTGTGGTAGAATAAGAGAACATGAAACTACAGTACAGAGAAAGGAATTCAAGAATGGAGTGGGGGAGAGGGAGGGCTCCAAAATAGAACTTTGCAATTTGGTTTGATATATAGTCACTGAACAGAGTGTCCTTCTGTCCTTCCATCCTATTATTGAATGAATGGATGAATGAATGACAATTTTCTGTTCAAGTTGATCCTAAGGAGGACAAACACTGAAGTCACATTCTTTTCACCATGTTACTTTTTGGTCCATAGTACACCTGCTTTCAAATGGCAGGATTCGCCCTCTGTAGAACTTTGAAACTTGCAAAGTGTGTTTTGTGACCCTTACTAGTACTCAGGGTCATAAATTAGTTCAATCATCTTAAGTATGAACAATTGATAAAAGGTGACACTTTGCCATGCCCTAGAGAGATTCATTTCTCCAAAGGAGAAATGCCTCTAATGATTGAGGAGTAAGTAGTCAGGTGACATGTATAGTTTGGAGCAAGGGACTTCCTAGTGTCCCCTTCCAGGATTTCAAATGAGAGCTAGCTCTCATTCTTAGCTCATGACCTTCCTCCTAGGATCAGCATGTACTTTGCCCCCATCAGTGGGAGTCAGTGCACATTAGGCATGTTGGATTGGGAAGGGGGCTTACTTATCTCCTTGAACCTTGTTCAAGACCTTAGAAGAATTGATCTATGAGTCCTAGAGGAGGTCAAGACCCTTTCAAATATGACCCTAAAGTTCCTCGCTTCCCAGAACTATTTAATTCTAAGCAAATACTGTTCAATAGAACAATATATAAGGGTTCTGCACATGGTGAATTATCTATCCTTAGTTACAATAAAGTTTAGAAAGCAACTCCTAAATTCTTGCATTAGGAAGCTTATTTACCCAGCAAATTAATGAAAAAAAAATGCATCCCATTTCCCTTAATCCTTACAGAATGAAACACTCTCAGTATTATAGACTAATTTGTATTAAGCTCTTTGGAATGTAGAAGTACAAAGTCCCACTCTGATTTCCATTTGATGAGATTCTATTAGTCGTTTATACTGATTTCTTATAGCGTTTCTAAAATTGCATTTCAAAAGTGCTTTTACATTTGAATTTAGCCAAACCTAATTGTTGCTTTGTGGCAAACACCATTCTCTGCCCTCGAACTCTGCATCCCTAACCCTTCATCAAGCTGTGCCTTTTGAACACTGGAAGGAGGCCCATTCTTGGTCCTCGGTTTTAGTATAAAAGTCCTTTGATCAGGTCAGATATGGTTTTCTGATCTTTGAGTGTTTCAAAGTGTTTCTTGTCAAGGCTAGTGATAGAACTGTGCGAGTTAGCAAGTGATCATTGGATTGCTGTAGTTGTTCACCAAGAGAAAAAAATCAGCAGAAAAGATCAGAAAGCCAAGGACTGAAATTTAGAGACGTCTCTAAGATAGAAAAGCAGGATGAAGACAAACAGGACAGAAAAAGAAGACTCTTTGAAATGCAAACATTCAACCTGGAATCTCCTGTGTCAGAAAAGTTCAAAAGAGATACTCATGTGCAATCAGAGAAAAGGCTGATAAACCTTTCAGTGACAAATTATGAGGAATATTGTGACACTGGACTGTTAGTTGGCTTTCTGAAACACTCACATGTACCGTTCTTTCACTTAGAGAACCAAGTGCTACGTGTATTAGAAGGGAGAAAACAGTTGTCAATTAATGGTGAAATATTTAAAGACTGGCTTTGGGATTTAACTTTCCTACTTGCTGTCAGAGCTATCTCAATGAATTAAGTATCTATTTATAATGCAAAAGTCGTCACAAACTATCTCAATGAATTAAATATCTATTTATAATGCAAACGTAGCTTGTTGCTGACAATTCTCCACATGGTATGTTTTTTTTCAACCTGGTTGCCATGGGAATCAGTCCCTTTACCCCTGGCTGGCCTCTAATCATCAGCCCAGCATCAAGTAATTTCTGGGAAATGGAATCTCAATTAGGGTGGAATGAACCTTTGAAAGGAGAATTTGTCTCTGGGACTCCAAAAAGAAAGGCAAAACACCTCTCCCAAGTTTGAGAAAACAAATGTAAATTCCTCCTAATCCTTGAGTCCACACACCTTTGACTTTAGAATCTCAGAGCTACAAAGATTGCCAAGGTGCACAATCCCTCATCCAGTACAGGATATCCTTTATAGCCAAACTGGCAGATAGGCAAACCACACAGCCTCTTCTTGTACACCTCCAGGAATAGGGAGCTCACCAGTTAGACAGTGTAAGAATCTCAAATTGGTCTATTGATCTCACATCTGCTTATGTGTATTCCCATCATACTCACTGGCTCTAATTAGGACTCAAGTTGCAACCCAGACCAAACCTACTAAGGTTTAGAAAATGGAGGTTGTGCTCCCTGAGTCCATTAGATCTCATTTAGTGGTGCTATGAGAGTTCAGCCATTGTTTACTCACAAATGTATTTATGTTGTTAATTTCTCAATTTATCAGGTTCCAGAGATGGCAAAGTTCATGCCTACCACACTCCTGCCAGATTAAACCAAAGCAGTATTTTAATATGTTTCATAGATCTGTTTATTCTATTAGGTGCCTTCTATTTGCCAGGCAGTGTTGTGAGCACAGGATACAGTAGTGAGTGAAACAAATAATCCCTGCCCTTCTACTGTGGGAAACATATGATTATGTGTTATATTAATCAGTGACAAATTGTTATTAATAATTCAATAATCACTTAACAAATAAATCAACTATTATGTTCTTCAGTAATAAACCATATGGAATGTTATGTGATGATAAATGCTTGATGGGAAACAAAGCAGAGAAAAAGACAGAGAAGAGTATTTTGTAGGCAGTTTGTTGCAATTTTAAAAGGATGACTGAAATGACCTCACTGAAAAGGTGATATTTGAGCTATGATTTAAGGGACATGAAGGGACAAGTAGTGTGAATATCCAGGCAAAGTGAATTCTGGTCAGAGGTAACAGCAGGTCAAAAGCCCTGAGTCAAGAAAACAACTGGCTGGTTTGTGGGGCTTCGAGTGGGCTAATGTGGCTGGAGCAGAGTAAGCAAGGAGGAGAATAGGAGACGATGTCTGAGAGGTAATGGGAACTGAGTCAAGAAAGACCTTGGAGATCTTTGTAAAGACTGACTTACACTCTGAATGAAACAGGAAGCCACTGGAGTTATATTTAAATAGGGTCATTCCGGCCTCGCCTGTGAAGCATGCTACAGTGGAAACAAGATGATCTACAAGAAACCTATTGCAATAATCCCAGAAAGCGAGTTTATGTTAGGCCAGGACAGTAGCAGAAGACGCAATGAGAAATGACCAGATTATTGATATAATTTGAGGAAAGAGCTAACAGGATTTGGTGACAGATTGGGTGTGGGGTGTGTTCTGTAAACATTTTCATTGCAAGACAGAACTGTTTCCAATGTTGCCTTAGTGCTGCTCTCCTGAATTATTTTCATCTCATCCTCAAGAAAGAGTTTTCCAGTGCCTCCCAAAGCAGGTCACCACTTTTGGGCAGTTTGTCAGTGAGTCTGTCATTGAGCCTCCAGAAACATTGTAAGCAGGAGATAGTCTTATACATCTGCAATGATCTTATGAACACGGAGTACAGCGGACAGAGAAATGATTACTCCTTGGATCTTAATTCACCATTTCTATTACTGCCATCTAAAATTACATTAGTCCTTGGGCAGCCAGATCACACTGTTGACTCACAAGAAACTTGTGGTCAACCAAAACCCACAGCTCTTTTTCACACAAGCCCTTGCCAATTCAATTCTTTCTTGTCTCTTACTCATGGAAGTGATGTGTTACTTTGCAATTGAGCTTTTAACTAAAATTTATGACTTGACATTTGCTCCTATTGGGTTTTGTCTTATAGGTTCTAGCTTACAAAAGTTACATATTTCTACTTAGTGAGTCCCTTTCTATATGCCACACCTGTAGACGCTATTCTCATTTATTCCTAATAAGAAACTTGTGTGAAGCTCCTTGCTATTGCCTCTATTTTACACACCAGGAAACAGACTTTGAGAGGTTAACTACTGGGACCAAGCAGCTCATAGCTCATAGCTGCAAGAAAAATTCAGTTTTGCCTGCTTCCAAAGCCAGACTCTCCCATGCTAAACCTCAGATAGCACAGAAACTGGAACATAGATGTACAGTATTTACTAAATTGTCCACCTTCCCACCATACTCTTTTATTAATTTTCTCAAACAGCACTCATGTGCAGTTAGTATTTGTTAAGCTCTGTTCTAGTCCTTTTCATTTATTAAGCACCTTAATCCTTACAACAAATCTATGAGGTAGGTAAGTATCATTATTCACATTTCTTGCAAAGGAGGAACTAAGGCACATAGAAGTTAAGCAAGCTAGTAAGTCACACAACTAGCAAGTGTTAGGGACAGGGTTTGGACCCAGGCAGTCTGGCTCCAGAGTTTGTGTTTGTAACCACTAAGCTATGCCGTCTCAGGTTTCTGTGAGATCCTGACCTTGCACTCTCAAGGGAAGGAGGGGCCTCGGCCTAATTCCCTGTCCACTGCCAGTGCTAAACCTGCAGCCCTGCGGGAATACAATCCAGTTCCCCTTCATTTTCATTTCCTTTCTTTATCTATGAAAGCTGTAAGTTAATTAAGAAGTAATACCTGTGTGTGTTCCCAAACTCAGTCTTGACCTTCCTCCTTCCCTTTCAGAATTACAAGTCACTCTGTCTGCTGTAGATCAAATTCTTCCAACTTCCCTTCCTAAGGGAGATAAATTGATTCTACAGCAGAGGAGGGAGCCCATGTGACAAGATGGGCCCCATTCTGAGGAAATCCCTGGAAAGGAAACCCTGAGGCTGGTAACAGCAGGCCTGGGGAAGAAAGATGTTCCCTGTTGCCCCTCCCTGACCCCAACAATGGGCCTTTAGCCAGAACTATCATTTCATGTGGCGAATTAGCTCTATGGGATTCTGGCCTGAGTCATGTTTTCAATTGGTCGTGGTAAGGATTTGTGGATATATTCAAGCCACAACATGAGTTATTGGCCTATCGTGGATAACTTTTGTGGTAGAATCCCTGTTATTTCAAAAGGTCATCTTAGGCACCATATGCAAAAAGTTCAAGAACAATCCACACAAAATGATAGGCTAGGAGAATGTATAGTAGGAGTCAGAATTAACTTTGAGCTCCAGACAAGTCCTGTTAAGGGTAGCATGTGGCAAGAAACTTGTCCAAAGTAGCTCATGTTCTCTTAATTTTCAGGATCATTAATTAAGCTTTTGTTCCATTTTGACCCCAAAGTTGGACTTGACCATATTCATCTAAACACAGTGAAGGAATCCTGGACTCAGAGAATGTGAGAGTTGAAAGGGCCATCAGAGATGATACAATGCATGAACTTTCTACAACATACCAAAACAAGTGGCTGAGCAAGCTCTGTTTGAACCATTGTAAAGGCGGCAGTGTGGAGGCTTGCTATCAATAAAGTGTGGTTGCCACTTTCTCAAGTAACAATAATGGTGAAGAAATTCTTGAAATGTCTTGAGAGGTGCCATCTTCCAACTTTCATAGCCTTGGGCCACAGAAAATGTGACACAAAATTCTTCCTTAAGTTTTTGATTTTCTGAGTAAAATATCTCAACTTTCTTCAAATAAAGCAATCACAGTAAAACAATATCTTGGAGATGCTCTAATGAACTTTGCAAACAAAGAAACCAGCATCTCCAATACGATGGACATTATACTTCTGTTAGTTTATCTCTGTGATCTCAGCATACTTAGCACCCACATCACATCCATTCTAATGGGGTTTACACTAAATTTTAAGTTAACTGAAAGCTCCATATCTTTTATACATGTTCTGCTAAGTGTTGCCCTCACTATGAGTTTGTGCAGTTAATTTTGGAGCTGAAATTCACAACTTCATATTTGCCCCAACTACATTAGTATAAGAGTTGTATTTTTTATGTTTAAGTTCTTGACTACTTGCTTCTTGGCAAATTGCTGAATCTTTCAACCTCAGTTTTCACTTCTGTAAAATGGAAGTGATTACTGTTTTATTCTTTAAGTTGTGAGGACAAAATAAAACAATATATGTGAAGGTACTTCATAACTAGAAAAGTATCACGTATAAGGTCTGATGATGACAACAATAAACATTGCTGTTCTCTGTTGGTTATACAATGTGCACAAATATCCTTCACAGTTATTCCAAAATTTGATCAACATCACATCATTTTCCAGTGTCTTCCTGGATTTATAATAATTCATTAAATCTGTACATTGTGTATATGATCATTTCACAAGTTAAACATTCAGCTATCCATACAATCAGCTAGTTCCATTTCTCTGCCTTGTCTGAAAGGACAACACAGAAGTGTTAGACAAGATCTTTGAAGCCCAAGTAAATAATTTTGCAGCTTCCTCTTGTCAGCCCATCCAAAAGGAAATGAGCTTAGTCTGGCATGACTTGTTCTTAATGAACCCATGCTGGTTCCTAGTGATTAACAAATCTCCTTCTAAGGATTCAGAAATCATCTTCATAATAATCCAGCCTAGAAGTTTGCTAGAGACCTACGTCAAACTCACCAGGCTAGCATTTGTAGATTCTTCTAGCTTTCTGGGTAAAAGCATGGCTTTATTTAGTCCTTTGGCACCTTTCTTCTTATCTACAAGCTCTTGAAGACAACTAACAGAGCTATCCAAGCTTACAAGACAGGCCAGAAAGAAACAATGCCAGGTGATAATCTTTTTACCCTTGTTCCTCATTTTTCTGAAATGGGGGAATTCATCTTTGTTAGACAGATATAGAAACTCATGCAGCAATTGAGGTCATAGGGTTTATATGCCAGTTTTGAAAAAAAAAATTCCAGAATGCCAATCGGGTAGGATGGTTGACTATAAAAAAGAGTTCTTTCTAAGATTCACTTTGCAGAACTCACACTTAATTTTTAATGTGAATGTGAATTGCCAGAGGACTCCATTAAAATGTACAGGTTTGGGTTGGTAGAGTGACTCAAATGGTAAGTGCCTGCCTACCAAGCATGAGGCCCTGAGTTCAAACCTCAGAACCACCAAAAAAAAAAAAAAAAGAATGCAGAGTCTCATTCAACAGATCTAGGGAAAGATCTGGACTTTTCTATTTCTCACAAGCTCCCATGTTGATACATAGACCATACTTTGTAGAACAAGGTTTTAAACAACTGACAACATTACCTTGGCTACACACCAGAGAAACATAAAGAGCTTTTAAAAATCCCCATGACAGACCTCCCCCTAGATTAAATAAATCAGAGACTCAGAGATTAGAATCCAGGAACTCAGTATTCATTGAGTTTTTTTGGGGGGCAGATTATTCCCATGCACAGCCAAGGTTGATAACATTCATCTAAAGCTAGGTATTACTTTTTCTTTGGCTACTAGTTTCTCTTCAGGAGGACTCAAAAATTATCTCCTGGTTCATACAATTGGTGAAACGTAAGTTCCCACTTATCTACAATAGGCTTATGCATAAAGTCTCACTTTTTGGTAAAATGTTAACTAAGAGTTTTGGAAGTATTATAAGGCTTAAGAGATTTATATTAAAATGTTGGTGATTTTCAGGGTTGCTTTTGTTTCCTTACTCTTGCCTACTACTGTGATTGAGAGGCTAGAAAGGTGGTGTGTGTAGGAGGAAGGTTAGGTTAGAAATACTTTTGCAGCAATAAAAACTTACTTTTTTCCCAGTGGGTCATTTTATATAACACAATCACTTGTATAATAATTTAGAAAGTACTGTAGAAATGGCCAGGTTGTAGTTTGACTCAGACCTCCACAGACAACTCCACTTACAGTAAATATCTTTCTTTTGATTGGTGTGAACACACACATAGAACAGAATGTGCTTCGCTGTCAAGCAAACTCTGTGTTTATTGGTAGTGGAATAATGAGGGCAAAAGCAGGCTAGCCCAGACAACTAAAAGAAATTGAGAGGCAGAATAAGAAACTTAACCCTCAAAGACAAATCACTTAAATGGAGACCCTTCGATGAAGACTCCCTGACATGAAGGATAAATATCCACACTAGGAAAGAAGAAAAGTATAACAGACAGCAAGGTTTGGAGTTGTATGGAACTTGGCATTCCTTCATTGAGCAATGCTGATAGAAATCCTCTCCCTGGCAGCCAAGCAAAGGGCCGAAGCATATCGGTGTGAGACTGGGTGTGTGAAGGGCAGTAGCTTGGCTGGCACTGCTGCTAGGGGCATACCAGAGGGAAAACGGCCAAATGAGGCCTAGCTCAAAGAGGAACAAAGAGCAGACTGGATGGTGGCAGGTCTCAAAAAAGTTCTAAGCAAGATTCCTCCCTCAGCAGCAATTCTTGCTGGTGCCAGACCTCACAAGAAGTTGGGACAGCATGGAAAAGGGCCACTTTGAGGACTCTTAACAGGGTCACCATGATTACACTACTGACCATTTTACAGCACAAAGAGAGTCAACTTGAGTTAACTGCCTTCCCTTTACATACTGGTCACATGTAAGAGGATTTAAAAAGGGAAGGCCTGCTAGGGAGAATTTGTGGTTCCTGAATGCTTTTCAGCAATGATTTGCCTGTGACTCATCCCCTAGTGAAGAACCCCCTAAAGATAAAGGAGAGATGAGACCTCACTTACCTTGCCCCCTTCAGACCTCATACCATTCTTCCAACATTTCACTCTATCAGCCCAGTAGCCTCAGAGAGAAAAAACAAAACAAAACAACTCTGTATATGGGGTGACTATGGATGACAATGATATACTGTGTATCTCAAAAAAGCTAGATGAAAGAATAATGTGGAAAGTGATCACCATAAAGAAATGTTAAAATGTTTGAGGAGCTATAAAATGTGTCCTATAAATAATCTATTTAACCTCATTAGATAGAAAGAGGAGATAGATATGTTTAACATTACATAACATATACATGTATTAAAACATCACATCAATATGTAAAAACTTTATGTTTTTACGTATCAGTTAAATATAAAAAGAAAAGAAAGAAATTTGGAAAATAAGCAAAAAAAACAAAGAAAGAAAGAAAAAGCTCCCAATAGTCCTTGAATCCCTTAGTGGTTCCAGAGTTGCCTTACTAAAGTTCTAAATTCCATGGAGAGGGGCTTGTTGATATAAAGTTCTGAGAATACTTCTTCATCTACTAACTGCTCACAATTCTGCTCTCCCTTCCCTGAGTCCCAGGCATTTTTCTGGGCTCTCCGTTAAACGGTCCCACTACCTCTTCCCAAAGGCTAGCACATTGTGATCCTTTTCTTACTCATTGTCTGACCAAAAGCAAGCCACAAACTCTTTTGTGGCAGCATGGCACAGAAAGACTCAATTTTATGGTATGTGACGAGTATGACTTTGGGGTGAGGGAGCACGGATCCTCAGGTTTGCATCACCCAGTTTGCCACTTGCCACCTGCAGGTTCTTGGGCAAACCGTTAAAATTCACTGAAACTGAATCATTCCTTATGTAAAAGTGAAGGGAATAACGATATTACCCAATTCTCCAAGCTGTTATGAGGATTATTTCTGATGTATGTAAAATGCCTGGCATGTCATAGATAATCAATACATGGTAGCTTTAATTATGTTTTTACAGACTTCTCTCCTACAAACTATAGAGATAATAACCCATGAGGTTCAAAAGACATTAATTGCAAGCAAAAGTTGAATGCTACAAAGTCACAACAAATTTAAAAGGAAAATACAAGAGAAAAACTATTTTAAACATCACAATCTGAGATGACCACTGAAGTATGAGTAGAAATAACCTTGAGCTGTCTCTGCTCCAGGCTTTCTCAACTTTAAGGGTTTGTTTTTTCTTTATCTTTAAACTACAGCCTAGGGTACAGATTATAGTCCCTGGCCTAGAGTTAGACAAGCCTGTGACCTCGCATAAGTCCCTTAATCTCTCCTAGCCTCAGTACCCTCACCTACAAGAAGAGAATAATAGGATGACCCAATTCATAGAGCAGTCAGGATGCAAAGTGCCTCATGTTCAGACCTTCTTAGAACTTCTGGGTCTGTGGCTCATAGACTTAGACACATCTAAGGAATTCTTTGGCCTTCTTTTTACATCTGGGTCCTCCTCTGCTTTCTGGGAAAACTTGAGCTGACTTGCTTGCACATACCAGTTGAATTTAACTTACTTTGATCACTCCACCAAGGAAGACAAGACCCGCCCCCCTCCCCAGAGTGTAGCGGACCCTTAGGTCTGGGAGAGCCCAGGAGGGAGCGCTAGAATGGGAGGCAGAGACTGGAAATCCCCTCATCTGTACTCTCTTGGCCCCTCTTCTACACCTGCTAGAACTAAGGGCAGCCATGGAAGGAAGGAAAGGTGTGTTAACTCTATTGCTCCCTCCAGTGGTGGAGTCTGAAGAAGTCAGGATGTACAAACAGAATAAGGAGTCCAATTCTAAGAGGGAAGGTGGGGGAGTAATAACATGGGTGATTCATACAAGTAATGACAACAGGAACAATAATCCACGATGGGCTCCTAGGGAAGAAGGAGCAATAATAGTAATTTTTGGTGGACTTCTGGAAGAAGACAAAACTTCTGAGAGGGCTCAAGGGCCAGAATGGATAACGATCATTTAGTTAACATGTGCAAGGCCACAGAAGTCCTTAGTGGGCTCACTAGAAGAGGGAATAATCATGAATATGAAAGCTCATAGTTACCAATTGCTCCTTACACATCGCACACTGTGGTAAGTGCTTAACATGCAGGTTCCACACATCCCTACAAGAAAGATTAGGTAACTTGTCCACAGACACAGAGCTAGTAAGTGACAAGGCTAGTATGAATACCCAGGTTGATCTGATGCCAAAGCCTATGCACTTTCCCCTGTACTGTGTGGTGGCAATGGAAGAAAATGAGCCGAGATAGCTGGTTAGGATACCTGTTTGCTTCCCAGTCCCTCAGCAACAAATGTCTGCAGGGTTCTGACATGATGGACTTGTTACCATGGGAGCCACTCGCTCTCCCTAGCCTCTTATTACCAGGCCTGGACCAGGGGGATTCTGGAAAATAGAATCCTCTCTTACCTCCAGTAGGGTGGCAGGTTCCCCACTGAGTAGAACAGTCTGGTACTCAGACAACCAGGTGTGTCATCTTCTCATAAATGTGTGAATTGAGAGACATGAGGGAAATTCCTCCTCCCTAATTACTAATGCTTGAAATTGGATCTTTGGAACATTCTGTTCTTTATTAAAATGCAAATACCTGTTTTGATTCATTTACACCACAGTGTGAATCTTTTTTGTTCATCATTGTCAAGAAAAGTAGTCTCTGAGACTTTAGTCTAATGCACTTACATTGCAAACAAAGAGCTTCATAATTTCCAGCCCCAAGCTCCATCTTGAACTTTAGTTGTTCCCACTACCCATCCTAACATCCCTACCCCATCCCACCTCAAACCTATTCTGTATGTATGGTTCTGTACCCACAACAAGCCCTGCACCTCTCTTTTCCACCAAATTCTTACTCATCAATCAAAATTCAGTACAGGTGCCACCTCTGCCCAGCAACCTATCCCCATCCCCAACCATGATAGCTATATGGCTTAGGGGACCATCCTTTATGCTGTTAGATCAGCCTGTGTGTTTGTGTAGCTTTCTATCTATCTGTATAATTATGCATATATTATATATGTTATACATGTCTTAATCATAGGTTATGTGTATTATATTTCATGTACATATAAAATCATATTTACACACAACAAGATTATGAAGTATAAAGTACAATATTTTCATATCCTCCCACTGCAGAGGCAGCTCTGTTAACAGTTTGTGTATTTTCCAGATTTCTTTAATGCATATGTATATGCTTTGCTTTCATAGGTAGGATAACATTGTCCTGCATCTTGCTTTTCTATTTTCATATACATTGAAGCCCTTCCTATATCAGGGTATATATGTATGTATATAAACAAGTATAAAATCTACTCCGTTACATAATCTACAAAGGGTAGATGTATAATGATTTATTTACCTTTTGAGGAGACTTTTTTTTCTCTTTCTCTTATTTTGGTTTGTTGCTGCCTTTCTTGCTTTGCTTTGATTTTCTTTGCTATTAGAAACAGTGTGGCAATGAAAATGTGCCTATTTATTTGTTTATATGACTTGCCCTTAGTATAAATTCTTGGAATTAGAATTTCTGGGTTAAAGGGTTATGGTTTTTTAACAACCTTGATAAATAGGTCAAATTGCCCTTCAAAAACATAGTTCCAAACTTTACTCCAACTGATTGAGCCTAAAAGGTACTGCATCCTTACCCACTCGAGAACATTATGTTTTATAAAATTTTCTCATATTTTAAATCTGGTAGGGAAAGTTGTATCCTATTATTTTGATTTGTCTTTAAGCAAATTTTAAACTTCAAGCAAGTTCAAGCAGAATTTTTATGCTCACTGGCATTCACATTTCTCTATCTATTAAAATTCTTTAATCAATTTTTATAGCCTTTTCCCTTCATGAATTGTATCTGCTTCAGGTATATTTTTTAAAGTAGCCCATTGTCATATATGTTACACTTGTTGCTTTCCTAGTTTGTCATTTGTGTTTTGATTTGCTAATTTGCTTCTGCCATAAAGAAATAAAAATATTTATGTAGTAAATGTGTCAGTCTTTTATTATATTTGTTTTTTGTAGCATGCTTAGGGAGAAAGGTCACCTTCATTGCAAGATTATAAAAACAATCACCATGTTTTCCTTTTTTTATTAAACATTTAAATTGTAAAATCAATCATTTTGGTGTAAGGGATCAGGTAGGGATCCAGATATTTTATTCAAGTGGCTAATCAATTGTCCAATCACTTCATATCTTGTGACATTTACTTGTCTCTCCAATTAGATTCTTGAGTTCTTCCAAAAAGAGAACCCTATCATTAATTATCGTCACCCAACATCTAACACTGTGCCTGGCACATAATAGCGCTTGCTGAAAACCTATAAAATGAATGCCAGATACTGTTTCAACTTCCTCTGTTGGTGAACAAAACCTGCTTAAAGACAATTAATAGCATATATGTTCCACATTTTGCTAAGTCTGCTGCTAACCCAGTGGGAGCCTGTTCTCATCAGCTACCGCCTGGTACCTATAACCTCTTCTCCAAGCTACGTGATTAAAAAGACCAGGTAGATGTGACAAGAGGCTAATTAAATATTGTCGGCACATGGTAAAAAAGAACCATAATAAATCTCCATCCGGCCAAGAAGCCCCCTACTCCATAATTACTAATGCCTGAAATTCTATCTTTAGGACCTTTTGTCTTTTATTAAAATGCAAATACCCTGTTGAGTGAAGTTTCTTTATTCATTCATATCACAGTGAGGATTTTTGTTGTCTGATTCAATATAAAACACACATTCACGCACGCAACAAAAACATTACACACAAACAAGTCTATGAAGACAAGTATCGTCTTCACTGTAAAGCCTATCAGTGAGAAAGCGAGAGATGGCTGGGGAAAAGGGCAGGAAGAAGGGTGCTTGGAGAAGGTCATTTACTACACGTGTGCTAACGATGGCGCTTTAATGTACCAAGCTACTTAATCACAGAAAACATCATCCCACTCACCTCTCCCTGAACCTCAGTAATCGAAACTCTCTAGGCTCATCAGGCATTTTTTAGGGGACTATTTAAATTCAGTAAGATCACATGAGTCAGTTATGCGCTAATTTCCTTGAAGTGTTTTTGAAAATTTTAGCTTAAAGGAGCATTTGGACATAATAATTTTCCTTTGAAGGACCTAATAGCTAGCTGGGTACGGTCACATATGCTTGCGATTCCAGTACTTGGAAGGCTGAGGCAGGAGGATTGTGAGTTCTAGACAAGCAAAGAAAGAAAAGAAAAGAAAAACAAAAACTGTAAAAGAGTCCTGTGGCTGTTTCTAGTGTGCAACATGCCTTTCATTCTCTTTTAACCTCCAATTTAACATCTACCTGGTTAAAAGTACTTCAGGGAAGGAAAGGGTAAGAGAAAAAGGCCAAGATGAGCCCCAGATTAAATCTGATTTGGGGTTATAAAGTGTATATTGACAAACTCCCTCTCCTGCATTTTGCATAGCTGAAAAGAAGCACAAAGTTTAAGGAACTTTAGTGTGACAGGTACATTTTCAATCCTGCTCAGTGCCTGGGCTTGAGCACTTTGGGGCCTGACGTCAGTGAGCAATGGGGGGTTAAGAAAGTCATTTTCCTGGTTTATTAGAATCTCTCTCTTTGGGCCCATGTCATTCTTCACGTGCCCTGGTCACTTTGGTCTGAGCTTCTTCCATCACAAGCTGTTTTTCGTTTCCTAGTTTGTATGAAAAATTGGCCATAAAAGTCTGTACATCAGCCACTTGTTTATTGCTAATTTATCCCCAGAGTTGAAGGGAATGAAATAACTAATGGACTCTGAAATTAAGGGATTGCCCTTATTAAAAGTGTAAATTCAATAGAAGGTGCCATATTTGAATTAATACCCTTTCATATCTTAGTGTGAATTAGTGTTGTAGTCTTCCATAGAGAACCTCAGAGAGCAGAAATTATGAAAGAGCAAAGAATAGAAAGGAAAATAGGACACTGAAATCTTGAGCAGGGGATTCCACTAGACCAAAAAAAAAAACCCTGAAATAAAAACTAGGATAACATTACAAAAATCTTCCATTTTCCTCAGATTCATCTGAAATCTGGCTTCAGGACTGAGCACTCTAGAACTCCCAAATAACTTATTAACCCTAGACGACGGTGATGGTGGTGGACAAACTGATATCAATTACAAGTTATATTTATTAAGAACTTACTTTGTGTCCACTACATGCATAAAAAATAAATCATTTAAATCTAATAGTAACTCTAAAGAAGGAAGGCAAAATTATACTCTTAATTTGGTAGAGGAGAAAATTGAGGTTCAGCAAGATTAGTAACCTGCCCAATATCATATAACTAATAAGCACAGTCTCCCTCATGAAGTTGGAAGTCAAGGCTAAGCCATTCAGGCCTTTTCTGAACTGTCATGCTACTTAACAACAGGTTTGAGCTGTGGCTGCATGGCCAGAGCTTTGATGTAGAAATCCGGCAATTCTGGGTGATTTGACCTTTCGGTACCTTGCTCACTCTACCTGGCCCCTACTCTTCTATATCCCTTGAGAGCCACTTCTGTAGACCGCCTTGCCACCCTCCTCTTACTCAGGAATTTGAGAAGACTTGTGAGACATGAGCAGTTTGTATTCTCTGAAGTATTTGCATATTGAAAGGAGATTTTTATTTTTCCAAAGGAAGCAACATTAATATTGGAAATTTCTGGTAAAAGGGATAGGTAGATGAGATATATGCTTTGAGGTTAGAGTCCTCTGTCCCAGGTTCCCTTTCCTGATAATCCATGTGGGTGCTGGTTCATTAACCTTCTTCCCACATGTACAGAGTGTACACCAGCGAGGCTGGCCCTGGTCCAGAGATTACTCTGCAAGACATCTCAGAAACATAAAAGTCAGGCTGTAGCTTGGCTACCTTTTTCCTGGCTCATCTTCCCTTGCCATAAAGACAGAAACATCAATCCACACTTGAAGAGTTAAATAGAGAAATGTGGAGATTTCCTAGAACAAATATGGGTAGAATGGATGAGTTCTGGAAGTGTCTTATTGGTTCAAAAACAACAGATACTAATACTATCCCTCTTTGTCCAATCATAGGGACTATCGTAAACCTATGCTCTCTCCTTTGTCTCCCAACATGGATGAGTCATTAAGTTCTTTATTTCTAATTTCAATAAATTAAAATATGGACTCAGACTTTCTAACAGAGGAAAATTATATTTATCCAGTCACTTAATGAAAAATGCATCATTGAAGCCTTTCAGTACCTAAGCACTTGGTGCACTGTAGATTAATTTTATTAAGTTGTTTTGCCTTCAGGATACCAAGCATCCACACTCAGTTTTATTAGATGAGAACCCATCAGGCGCGTATGTTAATTTTATACTGAATCTAAAATTTTCATCTGCAAATCACTTCTCTCTTTGTTTTTAATGAAGCCACTCTAATGCTGCAAAGCACTCTTTCCTATCTCCACAACCCCCTCACCAGTACCACTTCTGATATGACCTGACTCCATTAAAAATTCTCTGCCTTCACATACAATATTCCTTTCTGATCTTGATTATAAGATTTCAGATCTGTAGAAAGAGTTGAATCTTTAAGACCAAGATGTTTATGAGTATTAATTTTAAAGCTGGTTTTTTATATTCCTTTTAAATATAAACTTAAAACATAGGCTTCTTAAGTCAATATTCTGTGAAGATAATAAGCCTACAAAACTGACCAAGAACTTGGTACATCCTTCACTGTAACTGGATTCAGGTGTTCAACATCAGCAAATTGAAAAACTGACTGATGCCCATTTTTTGAGGTTTATTAGAATCATTCTATTGAACCCTGGGCACTCCTCACAAATGATCAATTTATGGGTTGTTAAATTTTGCTCACAGTTTCACAGTTTGCATGCAGCACTTCCTAGAAAGTTGTTTCTGTTTTGGAGGTGTTTCTCTAGTTGGAAGAAACTGACTAAAGCTAGCCTATTCCTACAGAAAGTGACTAAAAGTAGACTGGGCTTATAGATCTGGTTTCCCCTGCAACCACAAATCCCCATAAATGGCAGGAAATGTGAAATTAACAAATCCACAACAGAAATTAAAAGTAAGAAGTATATTTCTGTGTTATAAATTTTCAGGAGTTCTTTTGAGTCACAAAGTAGAGTGAATAAGATTAATGGAGAAAACCCATCCTAAAACATGTAGTAGAGATGGTTGAATAAGGTAGTCATGATTCCAGATGATCTCCAAGCTCAGAAACAAGAGAAATATGTAGTATACAGAAGCCATGAGGGAAAAATAATATGCTAGAGTACCCCATTTTGAGCAGTTGGTGGTTTTATACCTTAATTTTCCTCTATCTTACTGTGCTGGGTAGTGTGTAGCATAGTGTTTTTCCCCATTCTAGAACAATCATTGCAAATGCTTGGACTGGAGAAACAAGACATGGACCCTAGTGGTTGGCCACAGCTAGGAGAAAGAGGATGCCTCAATGTCCACAGATAACTACTTACACACTCCAATCAACAGTGTGCTTCGTCTTTTCTCAAACTTTTGTTGAGTGTGTAGGCAGTGAAAAAGAAATGCCATCCATAAGCAAATCCAAGGTGAGCAATAACCAAAAATCTACAAGTACTTAGAGGGAAAACACACCATAAAATGGAATCACCAAACTCAAGAATCAAGATTAACAACTCCCCCAACAGAGTAAATAAGAGTTAAAGAAGAACAAAGAAGTCTTGATGTGGTGCTTCCTGCTTGCAATCCCAACTACTTAGGAGGTAGAGATTGGGAGGATCATGGTTCCAGGCCAGCCAAGGTAAAGAAACAAGTGAGGTATGGTGGTTCACATCTATAATCCTAACTATGTAAGAGGTATAAGTAGGGGAATCATAGTCTGAGGCTGGCCCAGGGGAAAACTTGAAACCCTTTGCAAAAAATAACTAAAGTAAAAAAGAACTGAGAATATGGCTCAAGTGGTAGAGCACCTAACTAGAGAATGCAGGCTCTGAATTCAAACTCCTTACCATGGAGAGAGAGAGAGAGAGAGAGAGAGAGAGAGAGAGAGAGAAGGAAGAAAGAGAGACAGAAAGAAAAAAAGAAAGAAGGAAGAAAGATAGAAAGAAAAGAATGAAAGAAAATTAAAGGAGAAATCAATTAAAGAATAAAATTTCTCAAAGCTGAGGAAAAACAAAAATCTTCAAATAAAATGATATGCAATATTCCCAACACAAAGAAATACTATATGTCTGAGGTGACAGATAAGGTAATAACCCTGACTGATCATTACACATTGTATTTATATATCAAAATGTCACACTGTACTCCATAAATAAGTACAATTACTGTGTAGCAATTAAAGATAAAAATATCTTTTAAAAGATATTCGTATGTAAGACATATCATGGTAAAATTTCATAAAATGAAATCTTTGACAAGTTCCCAAGCAACAAGAAGGCTACCTACACTGGAATTCAAGGAGTATTACATTGCTCACCAACAATACTCATTGTTAGGAAATAATAATGGATTAGCTTCAAATTTATGAGAAAAATAATTTGAAAGCAAGAATATTATACTAAAAAAGACTAAAATTTCAGTTAGAGGGATAAGGGCTTGCAAAATGAGGATATTTTTCAGAAACGCAAAGACAGTAATTTCACCAACTGCAATTTGTCTTTGAATGAATTACTGGGGAATTATACTCCAGCAAAATGAGGAATGAATTTAAGCATCTGATTTGGAATAAAGGAAACAATGGTGGGTAAAGAAACCAGTAAAATTTATAGATAAATCTAAATAATTATTATTGTAAAAAATAACAATATGGAACTAAATCCCAGATGAGCCGAACATAAGAAATTGTGGAATTTAGGAAAAAGGAGAAAAAGAATGCAAAATACTGCTATGGTAGTGGTCTTTTTCAGGTGAGAATACAGATGATCATAACTTATGGAACTGTATAGAGAATAAATGTTAGAATATTTTTTATGAAATTAGTGTAAGTACTAGAATATGAGATGCAAAACTTCTAAAAATCTACTAGAAAACAGAATATAAAATATAGAAACACTATCAAACACACAAATTGCTGAGAAGGCAAAAAGATAATAATTGTGGTAATAGGAAACAAAAGACAAGATGACAGAAATAATCACAAATATCAATAATCACATTAAATCAGAATGAATTGAATTTCCTAAAGAGGGATAATCTCAGACTAGACAAATAAACAAAATCTACCATATCCTGCTTAAAAGAGATGTACATGGAAATAAATGAATTGAGAAAACTACATTATATATAAATTATATATATATATGGACAATAATGTATTGAATTTACGTATGTGTGATTTCATACCAATAAAAATTGTGAAAGCCAATAATAAATTATTTTATGTTATTTAACATTAATATCTCTAAAAAAGGCACAGGGCCCAAAAAGTTTACACAAATTCTAACAAACCCTAAAGAAAGAACTCATTCTCATGCTTTATGAAATATTTGGGAGCATAGAGAAAGGAGGAAATATTCAACTCATTTTGCTAGTCTAGCATAATTTTTATGCCAAAAATTGGACAAACATATGAAGAAAAAGAAAGCCATGGGGCCATTCTTGCTCATAGATGCACAATACTAAATAGAATATTAGCAATTGAAATTCAGTCATATATTAAAAGAAAAATACACTGACTCGTGACCAACAAGGTTTTTCTTATGAAATAAATATGGCCTAATATTGGGAGACTTCTTAATGCAATTCACTACATTTTGAGATTGAAAGAAAAAATTATATAATCACCTTAATAAATGCCCCAAATTATTTTACAAAACTTGATCTTCTCAACATGATACACACCGCTCTAGTAGATCTTGTCCAGTATTAACAAAACATTGCTGTTTTCATTTAGTAATCTGAGCTTATGGTTGAAACATTATTTCTCAAGTCATGTTCTTCCTTGTTGATTTCACCTCATTGACTATTTGAATCTGGTATTCCTAGTTAACTAACTAAGCTTAGAGAGTTTCACCCCTTTCACTTCTGTTTTGCCAATGTTCTGTTTTCATCGTTTTGGAGTTTACTTTCTCATACTTTATTTCATGTCATTGCTGAAATATTAGCATTTCTTCTGTGGTTCCTCTGAGTCTTTATATATAATTGAAGCATGTCTACATTCTTCAAACTTCTTGGTTAAATTAACTTTAATGCACATAATAATGAATTTATAAAGCTATGCTAAAACTGTCACTTCTTAAAAATAGTATGCGTCAGTGTCACAATCACTAAATGATTAGAAATTCACTGACTGGAGTGACCAAATGACCAGGCTCAGCAGGCTCTTCAGGAAGATATGTGAGCATTTTACATTGACCCAATGGACACCCCTATTGAGTAATGAAAGTTTTTGGTAAAGTCAGAAGGGAATGAAATATCCTTAATTTGTGAAAGGTATCTATAATAAACATAGAGCAAACATTATATTTAATGATGAAACAGAATAATTCCCATGAAAGGATTACCCATCATTTTTGCTTTTATTTGACAAAATTGTACTAAAGGGCCAAGACAACTCAATGATACAAAGAAAAATACATAAGCAATAGAAATATTAGGAAGTAAGAGACAAAAGTATCACTGTTTATCTTGAAATAGTCAAATGAATGAAAACTTATTGATCTAATTGAGAAAAGCTATCATTCCTTTTTAATACCTAGGGTCAAGCACAGTGTCTGGCACATTGTGGGAACTGAAGTAATATTCATTTAAAGAATAAAATAAGTAAGGCAATCAATTAGAAAATGTATCAGGAAAAAGATCTCATGGGGAAAATGATGAGATACTTAGAAAGAAATATAATAAAATGTATTCATACCTCAAATAAGCTTAATAGGACATATTCAAAGACCTATTTAAAGAAATTCTAAACTTTACTGCAGGTATTTAAAAGAAAAATGAATAAATGAAGAGACTTGTGATATTTCTGGATGGAGTGAATTAGTATTATAGAAATGTCATTTCTATACAAATTATTCCATAAATTAAATGTAAGTACAATCAAACTATAGGTAGGAATTTTTGTAGAATTTGAAGCTGATTCTAAAATTCAACCAGAAAAGAAACTACAAAAATAGGACAAATTTGGAAAAGAAAACAAATAAGGAAGATTTATTTTATCAGGTATCAAAACATGTTAGGAAGCTACAGTTATTCAGATAGTATAGTACAAGAATAGTTAAAGACATTAATGAAACAGAATAAGGTCCTAAACTTGATCTATATAAATAAAGGGAAATTCAATGTGTGATTGATAGGCATGCATCGCAAACCAGAAGGTAAACAATAAACTCTTCAATAAATTTTGCTACCACACTTGGTGATTAGAAAAAAAAAATATATATATATACATATGAAATTCTTATATACATGAATACACATAAAGAGACATAAAACAGAGATAAGCAGAGACAGAGAGATCATATCTCATGATAAAAACAAAAATAAATTTCTGATATATTAAAATGCTCTAAAAAAAGCAAAACCATTATTTTATTAGAAGAAAATACAGTAGAAAGAATTTTAGAGAGGAGAAAGACTTTTTTGTGGTACTAGGGTGTGAAACCAGGACCTCACGCTTGCTAGACAGGTGCTTTACCAATTAAGCCACGCCTTCAGCCCAAAGAGAAAGACATATTTTTGTAGATGCTCTACCACTTGAGCCAAGCAAGACTCAAAACCCAGAAATCATAAAGAAAAAAAATGGAATAAATTTGACAGGATCAGGAATTTCTAACTTTTGTACACTATTCACCATAAGCAAAGATTAGAAATAAGTTACATTCTACAATAACAATTACAATTTAGATATGGTTTTATAGTTATTCACATATGCAATTATATGAATTAAAAAGTATAATTTTTAATATCAGTACCAAAAATGTAAACAATCTATTAGAATCAATAGGCAAAGGATATGAGTGAGCGACTTACCAACAAAAAGGAAAGGGAAATGGACAATAAGCACAGGAGAAAATGTTCACTCTTATAAGTCTTGTAAGTAACCAGAGTTTTTTTATCCACAAGACTGGTAAGTGAAAAAGTTTAACCACAGCAAGTTTTGATAAGTTGTAATAAAATTGCTAGTGGGTATTTAAATTGGTATTAGCAGTTTAGAGAACAATTTTACAGTGTTTTTTTATGAAACTGAGATATTAAAACCTAGATATTCCAAATCAAAGAATACACCCTCAAGAAACACTTGCACATGCACACGAGGAGATCTCAAGCTTGTCCAGGCAGAATCATAACTGTGATCATTTGTAAACAAGTTAAATGTTTATCAGTAGAAAAGTAGCTAAGCAAATGATGGTATGTGTATACTACACAGCAGTTAAAAAGAATAAGGTAGATTTATATGCACTGACCTGAAAATATCCCTAAGACATGCTATAGAGTGAAAAAATCAACTTGCAGAAGAATACATACAGTTTTTGGTATAATTTATTTAAAAAAATAACCCTCCACAAAACTATATGTTTCTTTGTGCTTATGAACACATAACAATTGTCTGGAAAATTACCTTACAAACATAATTTTTGTATTGGAAGAAATGTGAAATAGAGGCTTGAAGGGGAATTTTGGTATTTTTAAAACATTTTTATGATGAGAAAAGATCCCTATATAACTCCTGAAATTTACAAATACTTAGAAAATGAAACAAAATAGAAAAGAGGGCAAGAAGGACAAGCAGGGACTCTACTGTTACTCTCATATTTTATAAGTGAGAAAACAGAGATCAAGAGAAACTGAGTGACTGTCTCAAGGTCACACAGTTAATTAGTGGCAGAACTTGAATTGGAGTCCGGGCCCCTGGTCTCACAGGCCAGGGAAATAGTAGTAGTCTCCATTATTACCTAGAATCCCACTTGTTCCGTCCAACAATAGAAGTCATTTTGTGATGTTACCAGGATTGTCATGGGGGGATTATTAGATCAGTACCTTCTTTGTAAATGCTGTATAGGCCAAACAGAACCTTTGGCCCCTGTAGAATGGAACACACAAAACATCATTTTCTCCAACCACCTATTAACCTCGAGACAAATTACCTTGGTAATCACAATACTGGATATTTTCTCTGTGATGTGCATGGGGAAAACAATTCACAATAGACCTCATCTAATGTCTCATGGTACTGAATGATGACTTTTATTAAACATGTTTCTGTTAGCACTTTACTGTTTTATTTATCTCCACAGTCTTCTGTACAATTCTGAAAATATTTTCGTTTATACTTTTTAAAAACTTCCTTAGCTCCTGAAACTTGGTCTTTAATAATTGAAATTCTAGATAAAGGATAAAGGATACATTCTTTGGATCAACATTTGGACTCTCTAACATGATCCCAAACCATCACTGCAGGAATTCTTTCCTCTACTGCCTCACAACAATTCTTGCTTTTAGTAGAATTGGACTTAGTGTCTCTGGGGCACGTTGTATCATCATGTCCATTCTTAGCCCTAGGACATTGTTCAAGCTTATTTGACTCTCCAGCTTGGAGCTCTCTACCTCATCCATCCACCTACCACTATTCCAGGGAAATTCTGTGTAGTGATTAAAACAAAAGCACAGGTTGTGGATCAAGACTGAGGTTCAAATTCCTTTTAGGTTTTCTGTGTGGTCCTAAGCAATTTATTTAAGGAGTTTCAGTTTCTTCATCTTTAAAATGGTAATAATAAGAATAAAATAATAGTAATACCTATTTCATACAGAGGTGTTGAGGCTGTGTAACTCTTTCAGCACAGTGTCTAAAACATAGTAAGCCATTATCATTAATCCATCTTTCAGAAATCTTCCCATGATCCCTTTATCCTCAAATATGTACAGGAGCTCATGTGGTTACCTGAACATGTGAACTGACATTTGAGCTTGCCTGCCCACAGGGCTCACACAGGTGGAGAGCCTGAGTGATTCTTTTTCTAACAACCAATCAGAACCCTAACAATACCTTCTCTATTTTTATATCCCAAAGATTATGTTGGCACATCTTCAGTTGCCAACTTCACTCAACATGGATTAGAAGTGTTCAATGGCTAACTTTGAAAGAGTAAAAGCTGAGTAGAGCCAAAAGCACTTCTGGAAGTAGAGAGAAATCACGTAGTAGAGAGATATCACATCAAACAGCTGTGACAGAGTTGGAACTTATTAGGGAAGGCAAAGAGCCCCCTCTACTCTAAAATGTTTTCCCAGAAACCAAATTTACTTTTGTCTGAAATTTTCTCTATTAGAATTGTAAGTCTACAAGACTTAGAATTTGAGGCCTTGAGTACCAAAAAATGGATTGTGGACATGAAATTTAAAAAGAGGAACATACATCTCCAAATTGAGTGGTTTGTCTTCATTAAAATGTGAATACTTTACAAAGGGTACAACATTAACTTGTTTTCATCCATTCACACCACAGTGTAAATTTCTATATCAGGCCTGTTCCAAGAAAAACAACCAAAGAAAACAAGCTTTCAAAGAAGGAGATTAGAGAGAAGAAAAGGTCACCGTAATGCACATGAGTACCCACCCCTAGGGAGAAGGACACAGGAAAAGGGCTGTGTAGAGGACAGCACTTACAGATCGTGTTCTGATGCAAGGATGTTTATTTACAAAGCAAGTTAATCAAAAAAATGCATCCCGCTTACTTCTTTTTGTACCAAGGCAATCTCAGCCCTCTAGACTCATTGGATATGTTTGTAAGAGACTGTTTCTGTTAGAGGGGATCACATTAGTCAGTGGTGGGCTAATTTCTTATAATATTTCCCAGAATTTCAATGGGAAAAAGCATCTGAGCATTATATTTTTTTGAAAGACTCCAATTGATGATTCATATGATGAAAATACTTTCCCATCTCCCACTCCAAACAACAACCTTATTTTTAAAACAAAATAGTGACTGAGTATTTGCTACTCAGGAACCTGGAGGACACAGTGGGACTAGGTATAGCTGAGAGCCAGAAAATGTTGATTCCTATAAAGACAAATCCTCAGAACTGGCCTCATTCTCCACTCTGACCAGTCTCCATGATGCAAATCAGTTTGTAGCTCTATCCCCACTCTTACCATATTGCATTGCTGCTCTCTACTAAAGTCTCTGAGTCCTTTGGGAGACTAAAGCTACAGCAAAGTAAGGACTAAAACTTCATCATCAATGGATCTTCAACTCTTTACCTACAGTGCTTGGCACCCAAAAGATATTCAATGTGGTTTAACAAATGAAGGACTGAGGGAATGAATGGAAATCAAGAAGCCAGAGTGGAGAGAACTGCCTCAGACTATTCAAGGTCTATGTTGAGAATGGTATATTCTCCAATACAAGACAGAGAATGAATTACTTGCCATTGTCTTGAGTAAAAATAGTTTAGAGGCACCAAGCTAAAGTTCTACTGCAAAGCCTCTGAGATTGTAACAGTCAAATCCAGTGATTCTTTGAAGATGCCCTCCTACTTTCCAGCACCCTGCAGGAACCAACAATAATATCCACTCCTGAGAATATGTGGTCCTCAAGCCTTCATGATCTCCTAAGAGTTGGAGAAAAACCAGATTTGGAGCCAAAAGACTAGGATTCAAATCTTGATTCTGCCACTTACAAACAAACAATAATGTCTTGGACAAGTCACTTGAATCCCATGACTCTCATCACCTGCAGAATGGGAATGATTAAAAATCTACTCTGCTGGGCTATTTTGCAGATTCAGTGGGTTAGCATTAAGCGAAAGTACATAGGAATTTGAAAATGTTACAACCTTGTCCTTCATTGGTACTGTTGGCTGAAATTAGGAATCCCTTAAGGCCACTGAGATTCTGAGAACAAGTCAGATGTCAGAAAAGTCCTGTGTTGGAGGAGGGGCAGAGCAAACAAGAAGGCAGTGGAACTATTTTTAAAAAGTGAAGATAAGCAGGGAAAGAAAATAATAGGAAGCCTTATAATACTTCACTCATGAATGAACGGACAGAAGGGGGAAGAGCTTGGCAAAACAGAGACTGCAGTTTAAGAATTATCAAAGGAAACTGGAAAAGTCCTCAGAGTAAGAAGAACAGTGTCCCTTGGTTTTGATTTGTACTCAAACCCCTATTAGCTGCCATGAAATAAGACCTTAATTTTCTAGGAGGGAGTGCATACAGAGCTTTCGCCCATGCTACCATCACACAAGGATTCACCCAAAGATTCTCTCAACCCCATTTTGGGCTAGAATAGTTGATTATAAGTTCAAGGAGGAGAAGGCATATTGGTGAGAAGAAAGGAAAGGTCTGGGCATAGTGGATTCATCTGATGTCCATACCTACCATGGCCCAGAGCAGGCTTGCAAGATGTCCAGAAATATTCTGTTTCTTTTCAGTGCCATCTCCCTTCACAGAAGGTTGAAGACAGAGGAGTAACTTAATAAAGGAATGATCCTTGACTTCAAGGGACTGGAAACATATCTCAGAACACAGAACAACTTTAGACATACCCCCAATAATCTTAACTCCCTTGCCACTCCATCATGTCCCTAGAAGACAAAAGTCTAATGTATCTTCTCTTTGGAAGCTCATATTTCTTCTCAGAGCTTCCCCTTCAGAGGCCTGCTTTGGGTCTGAGATAGCCAAATGGTTGCCATGGGAACCTGCCCCTAATTTGCCTCTAATCACCTGTTCTAGAGGGATAAAGCTTCAACTCCCATTTCTATTAGATGAGATCACATCAATCAGTTATACTAATTTCCTATAGTGTTTCTGAGAATTTCAGCTGGAAATAGCTTTTATGTTTTGTTAAAAGAAACCAGTTGTTGATCCATGGATTGCATACCGCCACCACCCCTGCTTGCCCTTGTGAAAATCTCTGTTTTTAAAAATACACTTGAGTCCAGTCAGATGGTGATTATAAAATTTTAGCCCTCTAAAGTAGGTTTAATCTTTTAGATGTCAAAGTTGAAATTTCTATATTGTCAAACTTCCAGTGGCTTTTGAAAACAGAATATAGAAAAATAAATATCTTCAATTAACATTACAGGTGAACTATTAGAACACAAAATTGCCAGAGTCCTAGCCTTGTAGAACTGGCCTCAAGTCCCTGTATATCACATGACACAGCTTTGCATGTGAGGAAAAGTACGTTTTCCTGATGACTTGGATTTGGTCTGAAAGTGCGATGGGAAGTACACTGCCTTTCTTCCTTGCCATCCCCTTCTGTACTTTTCTCCCATTACTGGAAGTGCAGTCCTTATGTCAGTAGAACTGTCGGCTCAGACATTTGGGTTGAGTTACAAACCACAGCTTCCTCTCCCTGAGATGGCAACCCACCTTGGTGCCATGATGAAATAATCACAGTACTTCTTTCTGTTTCTGTCCCCTTTCACCCCTTCTGCCTTCCTCATGCCAATCACAGACTGCATAGGGTAAAGTACTCTAGCTGCAGACTGGTGGCAGTTCTGAGGCAATTCTGCTTTCCTCCACCCCGCATCTTAGAGCATTGTGCCTAGCACAAAACCTCTTGTAGAAGCTTAATACAGACAAGAAAGCAGGCACATTTGCATTTTCAATTCGGGGCGAAATTGGGTTAAGAGAACTTCAGTGCCTGAATCATGGACAAGGAATAGGAATAGAGTCAAGGGCGGGGTCTCCAGGGAAGTGCCAGAATCAGTGGCCCAAGGAGGCTGGACTCTGGAGACAGGGAGAGGCAAACAGGGAAGCCAGGGCCAGGAGAGGGAACTCTTAAGAAGGAGTGCAGTTTGCATTAACCTGGCTCTTATTGTGACGTATTTGTGATTCAGAATTCAGTTCCTCAGCACTGAGAGAGCAGTGTCTCCTCCCCATCTTATAAGGGCATCAGAAAGATGAAGGAGGGAGGCAGACCCATGAGAGCTATGGAGTACTTTGTGCGAAAGAAACTTAGAGCTACCCGCAGTGCAGTGAATTTTATTAGTGAGCATTATCTCTCTTGCTTTCAGAAAATAACAAATGGCCTTAATAGCTTAAGGCATTGTTACCAACAAAATATATACTGCAACTTCCTTCTAACATTTTTCACTATAGAACAAAACAAGGCAGGTCCATCATGGACCCCATTAAAGGAGCTTTAGTTACTGAAGTATCAAAAGCATCTTGCCATTAGGTATTCCCAAGGTAAGAAACCTTAGGAAAGTGTTATTGCAATGCCACAGGTAATAAAAGCATCTAACAAAATGAGGTACTTTCTTTCCTCTGCAGCAAGGCTCCATTGACTGCTAGCAGGACATACATTGGCCGAGATCCCCTCACGGCCAATAGCCACAAATCTGAAGAACAAAAGTGACCATGGGTTGAGTCAAAGTCAGTTGCCCTACCACATTAAACCCAACAAAGGGCACATGAAGAATATGATTAGCCTACAAAGAAAATATCATGTAGCTTTATTATTATTTATTTCCTGCCTATTTTCAAAGAGAAGTGAGGTGTCTTCCAATGGGTTAATTCTTGGTACAATTTGTCTAAAATCTAGTAACAAAGAATAAAAACAGTGCAAAAGGAAGATGTAAACAAATATAATATTGAACCTCCCTCACCCCACCATACTTCTACAATGCTAAAACAATTGAGCCTATGATTTAGAACCGAGTTTCCTAGCAACCAAGGTGAAAATAAAACATGATGTTTATACTTGTCATGTGATAATACCATTCATGCAGGTCTTCATACTGATTTCTGAGAGATGTGACCCATTTGCCTCATAGCTAATTAAAAAGGGTTGCAGGAAAGTAAAATTGAACTGTTCTAAACAGCAGAATTTAGAAAGTCAAGTATTTTCTGGATCCTATAGCATAAGGCTCAGTGCCCTTCTGTGGACTATCAGATCAGTAGATCTTTCTGGACAGCCCATGGACAATTAGGCTTTTTTTCTGCCTGAGTGCCACCAGTTCCCAGACCTTGATCCTTCAAATCACCAATAATTAATCTGAGATCTGTTTCCTACATGTTCATGTCTCTTGCTAACTCCAGCAGCCAAGTCCAGCTCATAATTTTCTACAGAAAATTAAAACCCAACACAGTTTAGCTTGTAATTTGTTGGTGCCATCATTGCGTAGGAATTCTCTAGATATCCCATTAGGTCTAGGTATATAGAATCTAGTCCTTTCTGTCAGAAGCTGTGAATTGCCCTTCTTCTCAATTTTGAGTAAGCTTTGAGAACTTCCCCATCACTTCTGATACTCCTCTAGCAGATTAAACTCATACATCTGGAGAGTTTATGTCAACCTCTGGCTGGGGTGTGGAAGGGGGTGCCTTTTCCTTGCTCTCATTGCCTGGCAGAAGAGAACAAACACATTCACAAAGAGAAAAAAACTTTTTCCTGGCCCTGATCTTAGAGAAGAATTTGTCACAAGTTTTTATATAAGGAGGAGCATTGAGCAATAGAATAGATGATGTCCTGGAACAGGAACAAAATATGGGGAGCCAGCTGTTAACTCTACAAGAAAACATCAGTTCACAACTCTGCATCTGGTGCTCATAAATCAAAACCTCACTGAGCTTGTGATGCTGCTGCTGATACTCCATGGAAACTTAGTCTGGGGCCAGGCACACCCCACACTCCCATTCGAACCAGTCCTTCCATAGTTTTCAGAATCCAAACTCTCCAATTCCCATTCTCCACTCTCTCCTCCAAGTTTTAGCCCAGACCTGTCAGGTGTGATTCAAGCTGTTCTTCAAGGTAAGCATCAGGCAGAGAACCTTGGAGAAAGTGGATTTTGAGGCTTTTTGCATACTGGATAGCAATATTCAGTATGAAGGAAGAAAGGAAATTGTATCAAGGATAACTCATAGTCACTCTGCTTAGCAGCTATAGCAAATGCACCCCACCCTCAAGTCTGCCTGATAGAGAAGGCTTTCCTCTGGCCTTGGATGAGCTAACATAAGGGCTTCTCCTAAAGAAACAGCCTTCTTTGCTCCCCTTCTCTATTCATTACCCTTCACTGTAGCCACAGCTCTCTGCAAGGGCAGGGAAGAGAAGATTGCATATGGAGAAGTAGAGGGACAGTGAAGTTCAGCTAAAGAGAAGTTTTGGCCTCCTCCCTTTGTCTCAGGAACTGCAGTCTCACTTTTACCTCAACTTCCTTCTGCAAGAGAAACCATTCAGCAAGGGAAAATAAAAAACAAAAAAAGGCAAGCATTTTTGAAAGGGAAAGAGAAGAAACCTTCTCCTCTAAGGCCCACATTCCTTT
The DNA here is from genome assembly GCF_047511655.1 of Castor canadensis. Lineage (NCBI taxonomy): Eukaryota > Metazoa > Chordata > Mammalia > Rodentia > Castoridae > Castor > Castor canadensis. The sequence continues at coordinate 23,800,922 of NC_133405.1, forward strand.
CCACCTCTCTTTACAGGGGCAGGATGTAAGTAAAATTGACTTCTCCCAGGAAGCATTTGCTCCACATGTGGCTACATTTCAGCAAAATTCAAGTCTACAGAACTCTCCTAACTTCAGTCATGGGTATGCCTTCTACTAATTCTATTACTCCTGAAGTCCTGGTTCGTCCACTCCAGAAACAAGGGACTGCTAGTTCTCACTACAAAAGTACAATTTCATGTCTTGGATTCTGTGGTAGGCTGAATAATGCCTCCAAAGATATTTGAGTTCTAATTTCAATCCATTAGCCTTTGGATGATACTTTATATGGCAAAAGAGACTTTGCAGATGTAATGACTCATTGACTTTGAGTTGGGGAGCCTATCCTAGATTATTTGTGTGAGCCATAAATGTAATCAAAAGGGTCTTATAAGAGAAAGGCAAAGGGACTTTGAATCAAAAAGGGATTTGGAACTGCTGTGATGCTGTTTTTGAAGATGCAAGACAGAGCCCTGGGCCAAGGAAGATGCAGGAATGCAGCTGTAGATGCCAGAACAGGCAGCTCTAGAGTCCCTGGAGGAAGCACAGCCCTGTGACACCTGGACTTTAGCCCAGCGAATCTGGTTCTTGATTTCTTTCTTCAATGAAAACATGTGCTCTTAATGGAGGAGTAAGTATAATCAAAGTACATTGTATATATGTATGGAAATACCATAATGAAACTCCTTACCATGTACAATTAATGTACACCAATAAAACTTTATTTAAATAAGGTGTTCTCTTACCATTCTAGAGGCCAGAAATCTGGAACCAGATTGGAATTCATCAATTCCAATCCTAGGGATATACCTGAAGGAATGTAAGTCAGGCACCTGCACGCCCATGTTTATTGCGGCGCTATTCACAATAGACAAGCTATGGAAACAGCCAAGATACCGCACTACTGATGAATAGATTAATAAAATGTGGTATTTATACACAATGGAATATTAATCAGCCACAAGGAATGAAATTTTTTCATTTGCAGGTGACTGGATGGAAGTGGAGAACATCATCTTAAGTGAAGTTAGCCAGGCTCAGAAGTCCAAAAGCCACAAGTCTCTCCTATGTGGACTATAGACCTAATACAGATACAGCAATATTATGAAAAACAGGTCACGCTAAGGGGAAGTCACATACAAGAAAGGGAGGGTAAAAGAAGGAAGTTAAGAAGGTGAATACTGTTGATGTACTCTCTATACAAGAATGAATATGGAATTTTTAAACCTGTTGAAACCACCATAAGGGGGCTAAGGTAGAAAGGAGAAAAATAGAGGAGATTAATCAATTCAGACTACAATACATATATACATGGAAATGTCACAAGGAAACTCCCTGTGTAGTTATCTCAAACAAACAAAAATGTCACTTTTTTCTTTCTTTTACAAAATCAGAGAATGGGGGCAGAATAGGTCCTGTCTGGGGGGAGGTGTGGTGCCAGTAGGAGGGAGGGGGGAGGTGGAAAAGGGGTGTAGGAGGGTGAATGTGGTGCAAATACTTTGTATATATGTATGTAAATGGAAAAATGAGACCTGTTGAAACTATTTCAGGAATGGGGGAGGGGGGTAAAGGAGAATGGTGAAGGTGAAGGGAGTAAATTCAAGCATAATATATTTAAAATGTTATAAGAACTTTTGTAAACGCCACAATGTACCTCCACCCAGCACAACAATTTAAAAAAGACAACATATTTTATTACTTTAAACCACTAAATTGGTGGCAATTTGTTACAGAAGGAAATTACCCTATTCTAGTGTCCAGGCCATGGAAGATGCCCCTTTGGAAAGAAAAGGTTAGGGGTCTATCTGAAAGACTGAGGAAAGCAAGGCTTTGGCCAGAGAGAAATTGTCAAATACCTAAGAAAGAGACAAAGAGGTTATTGAAGAGAAAGGAAAGAGTCTACACAGGAGAAGGTGTCTGAGGACCAGCCCAGTTTGAAGGAGGTGGCCTACTCCTCAGGAAAGGCTAATGGTTCACAGGCACATGGACTAAGGAAAGATTTCTCTGTGGCTCCTGCTTTCCTTTCATAAACTGAACAACTATAAATTAATGTAATGCAAACAGCTGGAGTTTTGAAAATTCAGATAAAGATGAAGTTACAACCACAGCCATACAACATTAGGAAAGTCACTTTGCCTGTAAATTTCTACTTCTTTCATCTATATATTGGTGATAATGGTACTTACTTCATAAAGCTGTTTGAGACAATTAAATAAAATAAGGGACAAGATGTTACTGTGGCTGGCAGGTACTAAGCCCTTAAGTTTACTTAGTAGCCCTGGCCTTCTTGTTCCCAGAGAGTTCTTATTAAGCACTGTCTACTGTTACTCAATTCCCTCTTTCATGTTTCACTTGCCTTGGATGCAAGAGGAGCCCCTTTCATCCCCTACGGTCAGATATCGTGCAATTTGGCTTATGCTCCTGAGCTTTGATTTGTGAACATTAAAAAAGGTGAACGGAAAACAGATGTCCAGGACCTAGAACTGGCTGAGAGAAGAGGCTATCAGGCACAGCTACAGGTTACCATGACAACTTGTTCTCATCTCCTAGCCTAAGACTCCTGACTTGGGGGAGTAAGGGAAAGGAACTAGAAAGAACAATAGGGTTTTTGCTTCAAGGTTCTGGTTTGGGAGTAGGGGCCAAAGTTAGAGCCTCTATACCCAACTTAGCATCCTCCGAACTTGCCTTGTCTTGCACAGTCTACATTGGTTAGGTCGTCTTCCAGAATTGCTTTTATTAAAGACTAATGATTCAAGGTCTGGGAGGGGACTCTTTGGGGAGGAAATAAGAAGATTATGGATTAGGGGCGTTCTGAAACTCACAGCATAAGTAAAGACTATGGACTGAGATACTTACCACAAACTTCTGAATACCCTCTGTGAGAAGGAAATTAGAACCAGAACTGAAGCAAATGGGAATAGTTCTTGATCTATATCCCTAAACTAGGCTTGGGGATATGGCCCAAGTTGTAGAGTGCCTGCCTAGCAAGCTCAAGGCCCTGAGTTCAAGCCCCAGTACAACAACAACAAAAAATCTAACCTAAACTAGATGGCTAAGGCCAGTATGTTACCTTGGACATGAACACTTTTTTGAGTATTTAACTATTCTTTTGCAATGATGTTAAACTGTTAAGGAAATATTTAGAGGTCAGTGCATGTACATGTGTGTGTACACATGTATACATGCGTGTGTCAAATATACGTACCCACAAGAGGTGAAAGAGTTGAAAAAGGAGGCGAATGATTATGACTTCACCAGTATTCCTAGAGCCATCATTGGTTCTCAAGCCCTTATGATAAAGTAAGTGTTTCACAGATGGAAAATGTAGGAGGACATTACTTGGATGTGACTTTGGTCCTTGCTTTTTGAACAATGACATTCAGGCAAGTCAAGATGCTTTCATTGGCCCTTTATATATTTCCAGCTAAACTGGCCCACCACACCTCCTTCCTAAAACTTGTCATAAATTGAGAAAAGCCTCTCTTCCTAGATGCAAAAGAAAGAGCATACATTTTGGAGCCAGGTAAAACTAAGTTCACATCTCAGCTCTCAGGAAAAATATAACACCAAGTGACTTGGGCAAGATGCTTGGGCCCTCTGTTTATTTACCTATAAATGAAAGTGCAATACACATGTTACAAAGCTATAAGGATTAAAAATAATATACGTAAAGTTCTGAACACACAAATAGCATTAGAGGCAATGTGGTTTGAAACTTTGCCACAAAAAGCCCTGAATTCTAATCCTAGTCTTACCATTATCACCTGGGCTACCAGATGCAGGTCATTTAGCTTTTACAAGTGCCATTTTTTATGTCTGGCTATGAAAATTCTTGTTTATGTTTTTCAGTGAACTAACACTCATTTATCTTGAGTCTCTATCTAGTAGTGAAGTCATTGGCACATGGGGCCTGCATGTGTTTAGCTTTAGTAGATAAAACTTGCCAAAGTTTTCCAAGTTATGCCATTTTCCTCTCCCTCCTGCAGTATATGAACAATACATCCCAGTAACTAGAATTTCATTTCTTTCTCATCTTAGCCATTCTGGAAGATGTTTTTCTACAGTCCTTTTATTTACTTTCTATGGCACCACAGTTCATGTCTTAAGTCTGGCCCACTTATTCACTTATTTATTCCAAAAAATTTATCGAGCACTTTCTGTGCACCGAATACTATGCCAGTTGCTGGGAATGCTTACTCCTGATGTTCTCAGCCCCATGTCCACTTGCCCTCCCTTCTACAGAGAATCTAGTACTACACAAAGACCAGCTGATTTCTAGTTTAATAGCCGCTATCCCATCTCCAAATATTTGATTATTCACCTGAACCCTTTTTTCTCTTCTCATTTTCTAAGGAAGATACCATCCCCATATCCACCAAAGCAAACAGTCCACTTAGCACTTGATCCTACCCCTTCTCACCATCATCAGGATCTTGTTCCAGCCACTGTCACCCCTGATCTCACCCCAGGTCTTTAAGCTCTGCATCTGCAATAAGAATTGTTAGTTCACAAATACTTATTTTCAGCTAACAAATACACTAAATTAATCTTTACCCCAAGACCTAGCACCCTTTAAGTATTTGTTTTTCCCTTTTAATTTCCTCACAAAAATTCTCCTAAGCACTTTCTATACTCACTGGCTCTAATTTCTCACCCTTACTTTCTCCTTCTTTGTCCCCTTAAATTTGGCTCTATCTTGGATCTATCTTAATCTACTTGCTCTATAGATGACTAAAATCTCTTAATACCGAAATCAATACTATTTTCTCATTATTTTTCTCTCAACTCTATTGTATTTACAGTCTTGTTCATTCAACCTTCTAGAAATCTTTTTTGCATAAATTTCTATTTCTTCCTCTCCTCCAGCGTGGTCTGTCTTGCCTATCCCCATACTAACTGTAACCCCCTTCCTATACCAATTCAATGGAGGCATAGTCTCAGCTTTTTCCCTTGACTGTTCTCTCTCCTCAACTTGATCTCATTCATTTCCACAGTTGCAAGGACCACTTTCTGGAGATTTCTCCCAGTTGCAATCTTGAGTCCACTCTTCTCTCTTAAGTAGAGAATGCTCTCTCAGTACTGTCACTGGCACCACCATTCTTTTTGTCACAGACTCCAAACTCAGTATTCCTTATTTATTTCCAACCTCTTCCCAATCCTTTCCATCCCCACACCCATATCCAGTTAGTCACAAACTTCTTTTTCTGTTCCTTTTCCTTTCACAATGTCCATTTTCCACTCTGGTTTTCTTAGTTCAAGTGCTTAATACACTAACCTATGCCCAGACTATTGTACTGCAGTAGCCTCTTAATTGCCTCCAGTCGCTCCCCTCTCCCATCCATCCTCTACACTGCTGACAGATAAAGCACCACTTGGACTGTCAGTCCACTGTTTTGAAACTTCCCATGGCTTCCTGTGTTTACCAGATCCAGCTTTTAACTCCTTGGACTGGAAGGAAAGATGCTCCAGTTTGGCTGCAGCTGTCTTTCTAACCCCCTCCCCATTGCTCCTTCCCATGTGACCTGTTTTCCAGCCACACTATACTTTTATTCATTCCACCTGACTTGCAACTGATATATTAGTTAAGTGCTTTCATGGACTCTGGACTCAGGCCCAGGGTAGAAACTGGACTCTGCAACTTCATAGCTGTGTAACATTGGCTTTCTGGCCTCGGTTTTTTTGTCTATAAAATAGAGATAAAAATGGAATCCCGCCTCATGTAGTATTATAAGAATTTAGTGAAGTACTTCATATACATGTATGAAAATAGAATAATGAAAGCAATTTAAACTATTCAAAAAGGGGGAGGAGAGATAAGAAAGGGTAATAGAGGAGGTACACTATATGCATGTGTGGAAAATCACAATGAAACCTCTTTGTACAATTAATACATACTAATAAAAAAAGAAAAATTAAAAGGAAAAAATATACATACTATTTTTTAAAAGAATTTAATGAAAGGGGAGTGAAGAAGAATGGTGGAGGGGGTGAATTCAAATATGATAATATTTGATATATTGTAAAAACTTTTATGAAAGCCACAATGTACCCCCCCAGCACAGCATAGCACCTGCTTAGCATGTGCAAGGTCCTGAGTTCAAACCCCAGTACCACCAAAATAAATAAATAAGAAGATATTTTAAAAACAGATTTAATGAAGTAATGCTTCTCAGACTGCTAAGCATAGCACCTAAGAAGAATTAGCTTTCTGCCATTTTACCCATATTTCCCTGCCCTTTTATCCCTTCACTGAGCCCATTCCTTCTGTCTACTGAAGTCCTTTGCGTGGTTCAAGAAACACATGAAATGCTACCTTCTCTAGGAAGCCTTCTGTGCTGTTTCTAATTCTTGTACTTTGCTTGAACCCTGTCTTGGCATTGTTCATCCCACCCTCACATAAAGCCATTGCCCCTGAGACATATTCAATGCTCCTTTACACTCTAACCATGTTCTGATCATATCTGTGTTGCCCATGGAAACTTCCATTTAGTTTCTATGAGGCATTTAGTAAATATCAGTTATCTGACAGTGGCTAGAGAATACTTGCTCAAGTGGTACAAAGAGAAAAATGTAGAGGATTCTGAGATTGGTCAACCATGACTCTGGAGTGAAAAAAGTTGCTAATGGTGGCGCTAGCACCCCATTCTTGTTCCCTTTCTTCTCTTGCCTCCTACTCCCACACACTTTCTTTTCCATCTTGTGCTTCATCCTACTGTATGTCTTGCCGGTGTGCACCATGGCCATTATTTAATCCTGCTGATGGCCCTTGAGGGGAAAGAGGTTCCTATGACAACCTCAGATCTTGTTCCTTTGTCCTTACCACTTAAGCTTTGATGAAAACCACCCTCCTATCTACTACAGATTCTTATAAGAGGGGTTCATTAAACCTATGATCCAATTCTCCATCTGTAGCCTGTGACAAAAATATAGAGCAGGAAATTAGACTTCTTTATGTAATGGTACTTACTAGCCTACCCAGATACCAATCACCACTCTATATCAATAACGTTCTTCAGCTCTTGAAGATTACCTAGCACAAACTTTGCTTTTAGTCTATAAGTAAACTTTGAGAATTAGTCATCCAATTTCAAACTTTTTTTCCTTAGCATCTCCTAAATAAATCCTGCTAAGGGCAAAATTCTGCCCATGTGGAATCACCTCTAAGCTCAATTTTCAACAATTCAGCAAATCATTGGAATTATGGTCAGCCCTTTGCCCCCAGGAAATGTACAGTCTGATAAATAAGTCTAGTATAAATTTTCAATTTTGTATGCCACTTGGTTCTCTAAAATTCCTGAGTCCTAGTCACAGTATCATTCTGGCATACCAGTTGCCTTTCTTTGCAGTGAATAAAGCCAATCATCTCTGCTTTCCATTTTTTTCACCAAAGAAACCAAAGACAAGGGAGAGGATTTTTATTGAGTATCTATTTTAGTATGTACTTTACATGCAAGGAACTTGCATCTATGCCACACAACAGCTCAATGAGGTCATTATGGTTCCAGTTTCACAGATGAGGTCCACTAAACTTGATTGATTTGCCCAAGGTCATCCAACTAGTAAGAGGCTAAGTTGGGATTTGATGGATTCTTTCTGACTTTGAAACATATGCTCTTTCTAGTCTCTACCACATCTGTGTAAATCAATACTTGTACTCCAGAGGACTCTCTTTCTCTTGGTATTTGAACACTGAATGTGGGCCCTATCTTACAGGTTCTGTCATCAAATGTCCACATTGCCACCCTCATTCTGCAATCCCCTATCACCAACAGAAGTCAGAATGCTTTGTCCAACTGCCCAGTCTCTTGTGAATTGAGTCTTTTGTGCAGACAGCATCTCTGGAAACCTTATGGTCTATATTTTCTACTGTGTGGTCACCCCTCTCCAAATGAGTCCCCTCCTTTTTATCCTAAGAAACAAAGATATGGAAAAGTCCATTAAAATGTACCTACTTGTTCCCCAATGGTGCATTTTAGGAAGAATGAAACCAACTTGTGTTCTTAGAGAAAGAGGCCGCATTGTACTGGAAAAAAAGAAGCATGCTCTTTGAATGTGTCTTAAGAGTATAGTGGTTTCCCTGATGCTATCCAAAATCCAGAGAAATCTGGGGTCCCACATTACCAGATGACAATAATTGTGAATGAAGTTCAATTTAAATGATAGTGATGACTCACTTTATGAGAATCTATTATCTAACATCTAAAATTATAAAATAAAGACATAGGAACCAAACAAAATATTATAAAATATTGGGGGGAGAAATGAACCAAGCCTTGTATGCACATATGAATAATAAAAGAAAAGAAAAAAAACAATCAAAAATATAAAAAAATAAATAAATAAAATAAAATATTCCTCACTCTTCCAAATTTTCTTATCAGACTTCTTTTGTAGTTTTACAAAAGCTTAAAGTCATACAAGTTTTTAAAGAAACACACTCATATATCATTACATAAATTAAGATATACCCATAGTGATATTTTATGCATGTAGCAAGCATTCAGTAAATATTTTCTGGCTAAATAATAGAATGAGAATCTAAAATACAGTTATTTTCCTCCTGAGTATATTCAATAGCTTTCAAATGACTGTCAGAGAGTGGAGATAGCTGTTTTAATAAATAGACACAAGTCATTTGTAATAAGCAACATTGATTTATACTTAGTGTGCTCAAATCTCTTGAACAGGTTAAGCAGGACTCCTGCAATTTTGTTTGTAATATAAATTTTCTCAGTAAACTCTTCTTTCATAGCATTAAGCTAGGATAGTAGTGAGGCTCTGTAGATCCTCATTCAAAGGATCCCAAGTTGTTGCACAAAACAACTACAAATCAAATCATGAAAAAAAAGTATCAATATTTCAAAGGGGACTCCTACGAGCAGTGAACCGAGGATGAGTAGGCAGAAGTTTGGAAACATTATTTGTTAGCTATTGATTGTTACTGATCATATTTAAAAGGAAATTTTTTTTCTAGAACTTTGCTTACTCAGAAATTATTGAGTGCCTACTGTGTGTTAAGATTTCCAACACAGGTCTACATTGAATTGTATGATGTGTGCTCCTTAAAAATTCATGTGTGCACTAGCTACAAATTCAAAAGAAAATCATATTTGGAAGAAATGTCTAGTCTAGGAGTGCTGAATTAAAGGCAGAGAGAGTGGGAAAGGTTTCACAGATAATGTGAAAGTGAGATCAGCAAAGGCAGAACGTGCTAGATAAAGAGAGAGAAAATGTAAGTACAATTTTTTCCCCAAAATTCCACTGTTGCTGAGAGTTTGACCTTGTTTATCACAACAGATAAGTTTGGCTTCATAGGAGAAATTGGCGTCTCTGAACCCACAAACTTCAGAACTTAGGGTTTGGTGAGAAATTTGTTGATATATTATCTGAATTCTCTTTGTATACACTGCCATTTTATTTAAATTTCCCAGTGGAGGGGGGAATTACCACCCCTGGGAAACAGGCTTAAAGGAAATTGATTTCATGAGTACAACATATTAAGCAAACAGGCAAGACCTGAATCCCTAATGGGAGGAAGTTCCAGTAGGATATTAAGTTGAACAGTTGGAGCAGCAGCTAGACTGAGAATGCCCTTGAAGGTGGATCCTGATTTTTTCATCAGGAAGAACCATCCAGACCAGGAAGAACCACGGTGGCCCAGCCCTTCTAGGGAAGAAAAGGACAGTGAAGGGTAAGAAAATTCTATCTGGATTTCTGCCAACAGTGACCAAAATAAAGCTTAATGATTTGAGCTGGAATTGGCAAAAAGTTATACCAGTAAATGTTCTAGTGGAGATACTAGTGGAGACTCACTTCTTTTGCTGAATATGTGAAGAAAATTAGGGAAGAACAAAAGAAAAACTATGAGATTTCAACTATTTGGGGGGCACTTACAATTTTTCAAGGGAGATGACACATGAAACAACTTAGGGGTAATTGTACACATATAAGCATACATTATTCAAAGAAGAATGAGGTTGGCTGGACATCTCTCCAACACTTTTTTTTGTCTCATTAAGTCCTAAATAATTCACTATGACTAGGAGGTAGTTTTGTTATTACAATTGTTCTTTATTTTGCAGCTAAGAAAATTGAAGTACCAAGATGTTAAGTTACTTGCCTGAGTCACACAGATGGTATGTGATGGAGCAAGAACTCAAACTCAGGTCTGCCTAAAGTGAAGGCTGATGCACTTAATTACTACCATATACGTCTTCTCTGTGACATGATAAATCCCCTAGTACAAATGAAAGAGTCCATGTTACTGTTGCTATTGTAGCTTCCTAACAACTATAAATTTGTCACAATCAGAGAAGACCAAGAGTCTTGGGACAGGAAGCTTCAAAAAGGAAATTGAGTAGTGACACAGCCCTTGAATGCCACAGGTTAGAGATTAGAGAGTCACAAATAGGAGAGGGTACTAAGCTTTTTCTCCATTTTTGGAGTCAAACACCAGGACAAAAAATGAAAGATGAAAAAAAATAAATGTCTTCCCTTATTCAGATGCCTAGCACCATAAGTATATGAATAAATAAGTATTAGAATGATGCATCAGGCATAGAAAGTCTAGCAAAGACTACTTCTTGTCTCAGAGGGCAAGATGAACAGAAGAAACCAATTAGAAAAATATGACTAGTTAAAAAGTAAAGCCATTCAAACTGGGTTTTGGCATGATGAAGAATAGTTTCTTTTCTAGAATTTCTATTAACTGAATGTTCCATGAATTTCATCAATTTCAGATTTTTCCACAAAATAACAGATATAATAGGATTCAATATTTGTAGGCTAAATGATCAGTTTAGATATTTATCCAGATTATTTAGACTCTAAAATTTTTTATATGTAAGATCTTGAGAATTGGGACCAACTTACCTGCAGAACTTACCCAGATAATTGTTGCCATTCTTCACATTTAGGCTAGGCACGGCACATCACATATCATTTGGTCCAAGATATTTCCTGGCCTGTTTCATTGTCTGTCATGTTGACAAATGAAACAGGACAGGGAAAAAAAAAGTATTTGGCACCAAAGAGTACAGGTGAATTAGAAATATCTGTCACTAGGTCTCAATAATGCCTATCTCTCAGTCTGTTTCTGGATCTCAATAATGTTTGTCTGAGGCATCTCAAAAATGCCTGTCTCCAGGTCTCAAGGTGCAAAAACACAAATAACAGTCATTCCCCTGGACATCAGGGGGTTTCTAGCATTGATGTGCAATTCCTTTAAAAAGTGATCTTCTATAATGTTCCACAAGTTGTTTTCAAAGGAAAAATAAACCTCCAAAATTCTCTGCTGCATGGCACAAACTTCAATTACTCAGGAATAGCAACAGTTTTTGAGAAAGTTGACAATAATCAAGTTCCTCTTTTTGGTGGGAGAGCTAGTATGGTACCAGTCAAGGACTTCTTCTCTTTTCTGCTTTCTCAAACACTGTTTCTGGGCAGTTTTCCTGCTTCTCTTCTTTCTCAGTTATCACTTTCGGGAGCAGGTTGATATGTATTTGAAACGAGGTTGTACCTAAATACTGAAGCTTGAGATACGAAGATGATTTTCTTTACCTGCCAAAGCTATCCTGATCTCTCTATCATTAAACAATTTTCCCATACGAATAAAATAAAATAAAATAAAGTAAAATAAAATAAAATTTTAAAAGAGGAGAAAAGAAAAACCAATTTTCCCCCTTATCCCAGACATTTACACTTTGGGGAGAATAAAGATCTAACAGCAAGTCCAAGTGTTTTGTATTTGTTTTGTAAATTTTGTCCTAATGGATGGAGGTGGGTTTGGGAGGGAAAGAGAGCCCTGGGAACCTGCTTGGTGCAGTCAGATCATCCCTCCTCCTATCCGACTATATACTTCTCCCTTCCAGCAACAATTTCAGCTGTTTTCCAGATTCTTCTTCACCACCCTCTTTTCCAAGATTTCCTGGATTAACTTTAGAAGAGGTAATGACTTTAGACTTCTATAGCTAGTTTCTCATTCCTCACATATACTGCTGCTACACTTTCAATTATTGTACTTTTGCAACTATGAATATCCTATCTAGTGCTGGACATGAATTTGGGGAGCACTATTTTATGTTGTCCAGCAAACAGCTTTGTATACTAAAATCTTTTGGTGATTATAATGAATATGAGAAGTAACACTGAGAAAAGTCATGATTTAGGGAATACCAGAGGAAAGAGATGGAAGGGATATGGTTAATTAGATTTTTTAGGTAACTGGAGGTTAGGAACAAAGCTGTTTTTCATTGTGTTTCCTTAAAAAATTCCATTAAGCTATCTGAGTCCACTGCCCTTACTTAGTAAATCAAGTATAATGATACACTTGAATCACTTTTTACTGATTGAAGATCTTTCAGAGCCTCCGGCCATCATTTTGAGCATTAATTCTGATTGGCCAGAACTGTATACGATGATGATGGAGAATAGAGAAATTGTAGGACTGAAAGCATTCCATGCCCAAGACAGCCTCTGTAAATTGTTTTCTTGACAAAGGTCATTTTATTGTCATCTGTCTCTTCATGCAAAAGAAAAATAAGACAATAGAGGTTTTTGAAAAAAAAAACCTCAGACAATTGAAAGTTATGGGTAGTTGGATCATCATTAAAGAAGGGACTAACATTAATAGGGTTCTGACAGTCCCCATTGAATTGTACTCTCCTGTGCTTCATGTTCAAATAGAATATTCCTGCCTGCAGTTGCTATCCCTGGGCTTTGAGAAGTTTCTATAGGGTGAATAAGGTTACACTGGTCTATCCACCTTCGTTTTTGTTTTCTTTTATATTTAATTTTTTTTGAAACCAAGGGCAAGACTTTTACTTAAGAGCTTGTTTTGTGGCCACAGTGAGAGCTCTAACTTTCAGGGCTCTGTCTCTCAGTAACTTCACATGGTTACTGGCCCATGTGAAGATAGGAACTGTCATCCCGGAAATGAATTAGGACCCAGTATACCTGAACAAAGGGAAGAAAGAAGGAAAGAAAGGAAGGGAAAAGAAAGAAAACGACCCCCCAACTAAATTTCCCACTTGATCTTCCCATCTTAGGAAAAGACATCATCATCCATGTAGTCACTAAAGCCAAAACCCAGAGATTCCTTCTTACACTCCAAGTTCTTTCCTAGTACAATTCATTTGCAATCCATGTCATTTGTTACAGTAAACTTTTTATTAAGTTGTAATATATACAAAGAAATGCACAGACTTCTGATGGCAGTATATAAAAAGTACTAAAATCAATCCATCTTACTCCATCCCAGCTTGAGTTTAGCCACCATCTCTTGCATTAGTTTCCTCACCAGTTTTCCTGCTTTCCCTGCTATACCTCCTTTGTGATTCTCTCATAGGTTGCTATTCCTTATCTATAAGATCTCAGCTTAAATATGACTTCCTCCTCAGAGAGATCTTCCCTGTTCACCTCACAAAATGTATTCTTTGTATCAAGGACCTATATTTAGGACTGGGGATGGTACTCAGTGGTAGAACACTTGCCAAACATTTGCAAAGGCCTGGGTTCCATCCCCAGCACTGAAAAAAAAGTTTAAACAAAAAGCTCCAGTATTAATCTTTAAGCTTGACATAGTGGTATATGCCTGTATTTCCAGCATTTGACAGGCTGAGGCAGGAGGATTGCCAGTTTGAGGCCAGCCTGGGCTATTTGTTGAGTCTAAGGTCAGTCTGGGTTACATAGCAAACCCTGTTTCAAAACAAACAAAGAATATCCCTATGTTTCTCCCTCATAGCATTTACTGCATTTACTGCAATGGAAATTTTACATTTATTTGTAAAGTTGTCGTTTAATATCTACTTCCATCATTGGAATGTAAGCTCTAGGAACACTGGGGCCATGGCTTCCTTGTTTATGGCTTTAATTCAGGGCTTACCTGTGGTGAGTGAATGAATGAATGAAATAGTGAAAAGCTCTGAACTGAAGCCTCTCTTTTGCATCTACATTAATCTCTCCTCACTGAAATGAAACAGCATGGAGGAGGATTTTGAGAGGCTATGTGCTTTTGAATTTGGAGGCACCAAGGAGCACGTCTGTATGCCAAAGGGGAAAATCAAGTTTATTCCATTACTAATTAATGAGACTTGGGATTGAATAATAAAAATCTAATGTTGTTAATGTTGGTTCCGAATGCTGGCTGGCAGACTCTGAAGATAAGGTAAAATGGTAAGAGGATGCTGCAGTTTAATCCCCCAATTAGGAAGCAGCTGTCACCCCCAGGGACAACCTTAGCTGCTGATTGATTTTCCATATGCACTGCAATCATCAGCAAGACCACCTCAGGCAGCCCAAATGTCCTGGATCCTTCTACTAGAAGTGGATCCTTCCTTTACACAAATCCAGTGCACTAACACTACAGATTGCTACAAAGGGTAAATTATGGGGAAATTCTTTCATATCACAGAAGCATTCTTAAGAAGATTCCTTTGAATAGCCAACATCTCAAATGCATTTAAACTAATATTTTGCTTACAAACATATGACTTACTTCTCACCTTTTAAGAGTGTGCTGGCATTGCCCAAAACAAAGCAACAAAGATGATTTTGCTTTATTTCCTGACCATAGACTGAACCTTCAGCCTTAAACACTGACTGAATCAAGCCCCCACCTCTGGCCTCACACTTACTCCTAATTTAGGCCACAGCACAGACTGATTTCTAATCACACTAAGACCAACCTGCCATCTCACAAATATAGGTCTTTGAGCACCACAGGGGGCCTAGGAGGAAGGGGAAGATGTATCCATGACTCACTACTAACCCATCCCTGCTGCTGGAAAAAAAAATAACTCTAAATGCACATCCTACTGCTTGTGAGTCAGGAATGTCATTTTCATTTATGAAGGATGGAACATTATTTTTCTCTAACATTTCAAGTGAATAACTTTACATACATTTCCCCCCAATTTCCATAGGAATTTGATGCCATGAAAGCAATCAGCCTCATATCCCCAGAGCCCAGCAGAAGCTCATATTTTTCTTACAGGTACATTAAGATCAATAATTCTGAATTCCCTTCTTCCCTCCAATGCTGATCCTGGTGAAACACACCTTGACTTGGGAGTTCACTGGGAAGGAGAGTTGTCTGATTTTCAGTGTAATTTTGGGATTCAGAACACATTTCTATTGACTCTTTTTTTGAAGGTATCTCATATTACTTTTTAAATTTTCAACTCCCTGCATTTGCATTTTCAAATATGTTCACAGGTATGGACATTCACACATGCAAATGTCTTAGGGGCAAAGATTTATCCTGTCACAGAATTGTAGCGAACCTTGTTTACTTGACATCTGCATTTTAGATGTAAGATCACTGAGGTCCACACTAGTAGCCTTGCTTGGCATGATGGAGCTATTTTTTACAGAAGTGTGGATAGACCCTAGACTGCCTGCATTTCTTTTATTTAAATTTTATTTTGAGATCGCAGGTAAGAAATGAAGACCACAACTTTTATATCCTAGGTGTAATCTTAATATTAACTTTTATTTTCCCTTTGATAATCAGTTTTAGAAACACTGCTGACTCCAGTGTTCATTTGCTTTTTTTCACTTGGATAGTCTTTTATTATTTATTTATTTATTTATTTATTTATTGTTGTGCTGGGTGTGGGTGCATTGTAGCATTTACAAAGTTTCTTACAATGTATCAAATACTTCATACCTGAATGCCCCCCTCCACTTCTCTCCCCGATTGCCCTTCCTCTGATTCCTGGAACAGTTTCAACAGGTTTAATTTTTGCATTTACATATATGTGTATACATTGTTTGCACCATATTCATCCTACCCCTTTCACCGCCACCTCCCCACTCCCACTGGTGCCAATCACTCCCTTCCCCTCCCCGGGAAGAACCTATTTCACCTATTTTTCTCCAATTTTGTAGAAGAAAAAACATAATAGATAAAACAAGAAACATGACACTTTGCCAGTTTGGAATAAAGGTAGCTACATAGGGAGTTTCCTTGTGTTAATCCCATGCATATGTGAATTACAGCTCTAATTGATTCGCCTTTTCCAGTCCCCTTCATCTCTCCCTTGTCCACTTCCCACGGTGGCCCCAGCCAGTTTAAAATTTCTATATTCATTCCTGTACAGTGAGTACGTCAACCACATTCAAGTTTTTGGTTTCCTTCCCTTGCCCTATCCCTCCCTTGCACAGCCTCCCCTTAGTGTGACCCTTGTCCCATAATATTACTGTATTTGTTTTAAGTCTACAATCTGCATATGAGGGAGAACACGAGTCTTTTGGCTTTCTATTGACTCTTAAAAGCTGAGTTTCAGAAGTTCAGGCAAAATTAAGTTCAGAGAAGTTTCTGTGCTATGTCCCATAAGGAAGTGTTTGCCTCCCACTGTGAGACTCCCAAAGGCAGATTCATCACCAGTGTTAAGTCAAAGAAAAGAGCATAGGAGATGCCCTCTCTGCTCACTCTCCTGAGCATAGCTTCTGATTCCTTTTCAACTACTAAGTAAATATACCTAGTAGAACAAAATAGAAAATGCATTCCAGGGAAAAAGAGAAAGGGCCTTTGAGTTATATGCTAGATGGTGTTTCTGATGCTATTGCATAACTTCAGTAGCACTGCTCTTTTACTAACTGGCTATATTTCTTTTCTTCTCAGATATGGTTCCTGAATCTCACAGATATGATCATCTGACCATGAACAAAGAATTTCTCCTTCTGGGATTTGGGAGTCTCCACGGGTTACAGTTTTTCCTCTTTGGACTATTTTTGGGAATCTATGAGGTGACCTTGCTTGGGAAAATTCTCATCCTTACAGCCATTTCAGTGACCGCAGCCTCCAAACACCCATGTACTTCTTTCTGCGCAAATTTTCCTTCCTTGAGATCTGGTACACTACTTCTTTTGCCCCTAAGATGATGCAAACTCTTCTCTCAAGTCCGGAAGCAATTTCTTTTTGCAGGTTGTGTGGCCCAGTTTTACTTCTGTGGTTGCATGGCAGTAGTTGAGTGCTTTCTGCTAGCAGCCATGTCTTATGACTGTTACCTTGCTTTCTGCAGCCCCCTCCAGTACCTGTCCTTCATGAACCTCTGCACATATGTCCTGCTTGCGGGTGTGTCTTGGCTGGGTTGCTTCCTAACTCCTGTGGTCACTGTCACCATGACTTTCCAGTTGCCATTCTGTTCAGCCTATGAGATTGATCACTTCTTCTGTGACCTGGCCCCTGTACGTTGGCTTGTTCTGATCCTAAGACTGTGGAAATAACCACTTTCTTCATGGCCTCCTTTGTCACTATGGTGCCCTGCCTAGTCACTGAAGCCTCCTATATCCATATTGTAATTGCTGTCCTCAGGATCCTGTCAGCTGCAGGAAAACAAAGGGCTTTCTCCACCCGCTCCTCCCACCTTATTGTAGTCACTCTGTACTATGAAACTCTGGGAACAGTGCATGACAGTCCCATAGCAACCCAGACTGCTGCCTTAAACAAGATCTTCTCACTACTCTACCCTGTGGTCACCCTCATGATCAATCCCATTGTGTACAGCTTGAGAAATAAGGGTGTTAAAAATGCAGTTAGGAAATTCCTGAGTCAGTGGGCATATGCCAAGGAGGCCTAATGGCCCTTACTATCTCTAGGGTGTCCCTTTTCTCAGCAGTCTGTAAAGGAAGCCAAGCACTAGGCTGAGAACTTGGGGGTTCAGACCACTGCTAGTCCCTCTTTCTAGGGAAATAACAGAAAAGGGACCCCCCTACAGCCTAGTGTTCTTAGGATTTCCAAGTTAATCATTTTACAGTAAGATTAAGTTTATCTGGGTATGTATGAGTCTATCAGGCTATATCACCAGATGCATTGTAAAGGAGGAAATTAGAAAGACCCAGCTTGATTATGCACCTAGGCTAGGTGCATATTAGCCTAAGTGCCCATCAACTGAGGAATGGATAAGGAAAATGTGGTATACATACATGATGGAGTATTGTTCAGTCCTAAAGAAGAACAAAATCATGCAAGAAGAGGGATAGAACTAGAGGACATCATATTACATGAAATGAGCCAGATTCAGACAAATATCATGTATTTTCTTTTATGAAAGTAGAAGAGGGACTATTAGAGAAGAGGAAGGGGGTCAAAGGAAAAGGGGGTAAAAGAGTAAAGAGGTGTGAAAGTAATAACCACTATAAAAACAGCATGGAGTCTACTCAAATAAACTAAAAATAGCACTGCCATATGATCCAGCAATTCTATTCCTAGGGATATACCCAAAGGAATATAAGTCAGGTTACAATAAAGGCACCTGCACACCCATGTTTATTGCAGTATTATTCACAATAAGTAAGCTATGGAAACAGCCAAGATGCCCTACTACTGATGAATGGATTAAGAAAATGTAGTATTTATGTATAGTGGAATTTTATTTAGCCATAAAGAAGAATGAAATTTTGTCATTTGCTGGCAAATGGATGGAACTGGAGAGCATTATCTTAAGTGAAGTAAGCCAGGTCAGAAAGACTAAGATTGCATGTTTTCTTTCATATGTAGACTATTGACCTAATACAAACACAAGTGATTTGAAAAACAGGTCATGCTAGGGAGAGGTCACATTTGAGAGATGGAAGGTAAAAGAAGGAAGTTAAGAATGTGAATACTGTTGATATACTTCTTATATAAGAATGAAGATAGAATTTTTAGAGCTGTTGAAATCACCATAAGAAGGGACCTAAGGAATAAGAGAGAAAAATAGAAGGATAAACTAATTTAGGTCATTATATATATGTGTGTGTGTGTGTGTGTGTGTGTGTGTGTGTGTGTGTGTGTAAATATCACAGTGAAATTCCCTGTGTAGCTATCTTATATTTTTAAAAAGTATTTTTTCAAAAATAAAGAATGAGAAGGTAAAACAGGTCCTATCTGGGAGTTGGCACCAGTTGGAAGGGGGAGGATACAAGGAAAGGGTGTAGGAAGGAGAATATGGTAGAAATGTTATGTACTAGTGTATGAAAATAGAAAAATGACACCTGTTGACACTATTTGAGGAATGGGGAGAGGAGAGATACAGGAGAATGATGGAGGGGATGAATTCAACTATGATATATCATAAGAACTTTGTAAATGTCACAGCATACCCCCAGTACAACAATAATAAAAAAAGAAAAAAAGCTGTATGTAATCAAAAAAGGAAAGACAGTAAAAAAGGGGTGAATATGATCAAAGTATCATATATGTGTACATGAAGCCCGTTGTTTTGTATAAATAATATATACCAGTAATTATATGCTAATAATAAAAAGTAAAAAACAGCTTACAGCAAAAACATCATTCCATAAAACCCTCCTCTTCTTCTTTCTCTTCCTCTGTGTATGGGGCGGGGTGCTAGAAACATCTGTTGGTAGTACGGTATATACTTAAGTCTATACAAACACACACACACGCACACACACACACACATCTACATGCACGCATTGTTGCAATACCCTACTTACTCATCCTACCTTATACTACAGTACTTCATATTACCTGCCTTAGCTTCTGCCCAGCAGGACACTTCACTGTGCCTCTCCTTGGCATTCACGCAATTTCTAGCTGCTGCCCCTCACCTTCTCTTGTCTCTTAGATCATCTGCTTCTCTACTGAACAAAACAATCTCTAAAGTCCTAGAGCAGCTATTGACTGTTCCACTCACTTTAACAGTTAATCAAGTCCCTCGAAGACTGGAATAAGATTGTCCTTATCCTTCTTAATTTCTGCTAGCATGGTGTTCCACACACAGTAAATCTAAAATAATTATTTGTTGATTAAATGAATCAATGACTAATCAAAGCAATGAATGTGAGGTGGGTAAAGAGTGAAATCCGTCACTTGCTTCTGCTTACAATGGCCTCTCCTTTCCTGATCCCTCCTCATGGTCATAGATACCCTTACATCTTTCTACAGGCAGCTCCCACTGAGCAACTCTGATTCTTCCCTTTGTAGTCTTTCCATCTGCCCTTCCCAGAGTGGAGCTGGTTCTTTCTAGACTCCAAGCCTTACCCAGTCCTTTCCTTGTTTGTTACCCTCCATGGTTCCCCAGTATCTCAGGAATGGAGTCTGAGCTTCTCAGCTTGGTCTCTGTTCACCTCTTAAGCTCACTCTCACCTCTCCTATTTTCTCATTTTGTGCTACAGCCACACCAAACTTCTCAAATAGATTTGGAAACTCCAAACAAGCAAGATAAATTGCCATATCTCCCTCACAGTATCTAGAACCAAAGGAGAACAAAAAAAAAGTAGTGTTCAAATAAGACATCTTCAGTTGAGTAATAATACATTCATCATTCGTACATTTTCCTTTTTATTTCCATTTATTGGCTTCTGACCTATGAATTCTTTTGGCTTAAGTAAAAAGATAATCTTGATTGGCTGTCAGTGATGTGTGTGCATGTGGGTGGTTTTGCCTCATTTCATCAGCCAGCCCTCTCTAATTCTAAAGGGACACCAGAAGCACAGATATGGACACCCCAAAAACTTCTACTTATAAAATAATCAAAGAAGGCCAACTAGTTTGGACAACTTTCCCAGCTGGTCCTTCCTACTCCCTTCCGGACCACCCACAGAGCTCCCTGTTGTTTAGGGTCTAATTGTTTCTAATCTAGTTTCAACTTCTTGTAATTACCCTCAATTATGAAATAGAGCTCATAGAACACTCTCCTTGTGATTAAAATATGGATCTAATGTAGAAGTGTAATTGCTTTTCAGCCTCTCAGGAGTTCTGCCTAGCCTGTGCAGATTTACAGTGGAAATGCCTCATCACTCTATCCATACATGTCTTTTCTTATTGAGTCCAGGTTTCTGGAAAAAAAAAGTTGAAAAAATTGTTTTCTGTGTTGGCCACTGGGGAAATTCTTAAAAAAGAATCTACTAGCCCAAGGTCAACTAATCCTAGAAACTTCCAACAACTTCCCATTGGCCTTAGAATGAAGCCCAAATGCTCCATGTAAGTGACCAACATTACCTGTCACAACATCCACGGACATGTAGCCCACTGAGAGCCCTTTCATGGCCATTAAAGAAATAAATTTTGCTTGAATCTCATCTTTTGCCTCTTTCTTGTTCTCTGAACTCTTATATCCCTGGCTTTGAATTCCTCAAACCAACCACCTCCTCAGAACATTCACATATCCAGTCCTTTTCTTCTTCCTTATCCATCCCTCCTTTCATCTGGGTACCTTCTAGCCCTTTAGTAATATGCCCTTAAAGAACTCTCTTTTTCATTATAAATTTTTCACAACTGCAATTAAGTAATTATCTGAATATAATATGCATATGTATGTATGCATATATATACATATAAGTATATATCTTCAACCCTCACTATAAACCTCACAGTATCTGTGTCAGCTTTATTGGAATACAACCTCCCCAGAACCCAGCACAGCACTCACCACTGAATAAATGTTCAATAAATACTTGTTAATTAAAAAAACGAAAAAGCCATCTAAATTCATTTCATTTGTTTGATAAAGTATTATGTTGCTCTCACTCAAGATGTGGCTATTTAATCTTCCTGTGGGCCAGTTCATGTCAATGTTCCCCAAACCACAGTGTACTCTAAGATCCTCTATCAATCGTATCACGATTGTGTGCAATTCCCAGAGGAAGCTGGAAGATAGTGTACAGCTCAGGGCAGGCAGTCCCAAATAGTGAGAAACATGTCAGAGTGCATGACCTGCTCTCGGTGGTAGCACAGCTTCCCTACAGAATCCAAAAGAGAACACTTTTCTGTCAGTGTATTTTGGTTGATACACTTGCCTCTGTAATGTGAAGAGATTTCCTCTATTTAGTGAAACATGTTAATGATTGGACGGGGTAATTAATAACAAATCAGATTAAATTTTCATGTCTCTGTACAAGCCAAAGAGAAATTATCCTCATTAACCTGATCAGTACAAACTGTCATACTAGATTAGAAGAGCTGCAGCTTCAATTTGTACCTTAACCCTCACTGTTTTGGCCAGATGGCTTCCTGGTACCTCAGCAGCTGCTCAGCAAAGAGGGAGCAGAATCCTGGAATGGGAAAGTCTGGGATAAGAGAAAGCAAAATGGGCTTCACTCCTGGTCTAAAGAAAGGTTGCCAACAGTTTCCGTCTCAATATTAGAGGCCTGTCCATGGCAGCATTTCTATATGAAGCAGCCAGGGTAAGAAGTGGAGAAGGCAGCCTTGTTGTTAGGGCAGTGGCCCTGACCATACTCAGGTGAAAGGCTGAACAGTGCGCATGGAAGCAGAGCTCCAAAGAGAGGGCCTACAGGTAGTCTTATAGTTAAATGAATTACAGTTCAGAGGTAAATTGCAGAAAAACCAAAAACAGAGACAAAAGCTATATGCTAGGCATCCTTGCAGGTTCTCCAAGACTTCCAAACTTTAACCCATTCTCTGTTCCTTCCTCTATAGGCTTCTCAAAGTCACCTTTCATTTCCAGCACAAGATCACAGCTGGTATGAATACGAATGAAGACAATAGAGTATGGGGACATAAAAAATTCTTTTTGCCGGTCAAAAATTAAGTCTAACAAAGTTGATATCAAACTTTGCTTCATAGTAATTAAAAAAATAAGACAGATTGTGTGGCAAAAACAATCAGAACTTATATATATCCAAATGAGAGTTTTCTTCTTCACTGAAGCTTCTTGGGAAACCATATGCTTGTTCTATCATACTTAAAAGAATCACTAGAACTTCTTTTTTAAAGTATTTTCTTCAGATTCTTATACATATTATTTTGAATTTCTTAATCTAAGGTTAATTTTCATCTTTTAAGGATGGATTTATATTATACAATTGGCCAAAATACTTATTGATCTTGGTCTTATAAAGTTGGACATTATTCAAATAAGCTAGAATCTTCAACGATTATTTTTACAATTACAAGCTCTTAAATGTGGTCCAGGCCTGAGAGCCAAATCAGAAATGGCCAGTATCTGAAGGTCAGACAGGCCAGCAGGGCTGGCGTGAGCTTTAAGAGTGCAAGCTTTAACTGAGTATAATATTTTATAATTCATCTCTGTTTTGCATATATAGCACTTTTGTCTTGTTGTAATTGATGAGCAGCCTCTATTGGATGGGTATTTATATGTCCTGGACCATTAGATTAAGATTGTAATTTCATTTGTAAGTCTGTAAAAATTATTGTTCCAAGCATAGAAACATTTTGCAGATCTGAAAATCATGGTCATCATCGAGTCAAAAGTGAATTATTTAGGATTATGTCACATATTAAATAGCTTCATTTGTGAACTGCATAAAAAGGGGGCCTGCATATTATATAGCACATATGCTGGTGACCAAAGTGTCAGGGAAACATGGTAAGAGTAGAGGTCAAGCCAAGAAATAGACAGAGAATCTGGGAGTCTCAAGAGGAGATAAGAAATATGGTATTAAAGGAAATATTACAAAGGCAACTCAGAACCCTACTCTCAGGAAGACTAGAATATCAGTTGAGGAATCAAATAAGAGATGTGGGATCTGGAAGAAAGTTATAGGAAATTAAGTAAGACTGCAATTAAAGTCATGGGATGACAAAGTCAGAGTAAGCCTGAATTTCTAATATTTCCTCTGTGTCAGACTAAGATTGTTCCAAGAACCTAGGACAGAGATGAGTTCACAGGGATTGTTAAGTGGTCCCACATACAACTAAAATTGCAAAAGTAATTTGATTTGCCACCTTCTTCTTGGTGAAGAAGTCAATCATATAATTCCTCCAAAGCTTCAGAGTATCTACGAGTCTGACTTTTTGCCCTTGAGAAGGAAATTCTACATGCTCAGTATCATGATTGTTAACAATAGCACAAGTCCATTATCCTCATCTGCAGCTGGATTCCACACCCATCTTGAAGTCTCTGGCATGCTGAAGTTTGCCTCTAAAGATTCTAGCACTTACATTTCTTGATCTTATTAGAAAAGCTATTTGTTGTGCTGAAAGTTCAAAACAAATGTTAAATATTCCTTATTTTCATTTACCACTCAAAATTCATTGACATATTTACAGAAATTTTGTTTGCATTTTGGATTTCATCCTGAATTCTTCAGGCATCATTCTTACAGTTGCAAGACATAAGGACAATTAGTAACGCAAATCTCAGACCTTTTCAATATTTCCATTGGTCCTGTGAGTGCTACATGACCAATTTTATGCATCATCACAAACACCTTTACTAAATCTTTTGTGGCAATACCAATTTTTGCTCTTGATATTATTCATCCTCTCATATGCATTTCTTAACACATAAAGTATCTCACTTACAAATTTATTCTGCACAGTATTTGATATTGATCCTTTGCTCTAACCAATAGCCACACATATTTTTTTGCAGTAACATGAAAATAACACATTTCACCACCAATGTTAGCTAGTGCCAGACTGATTGGCTGACTTTGAAACTTTTGTTCCTGAAAGTTAAAACATGTTGCCAGTTTGGCCTTGGTCACAGTTCCAAACATTTTGAGTAACAACTTCCCTTTAGACAGTGTAGATATAACCTCAAGGATGGTTATTTTAGAAATTAGGACACTTACGTTCTTTCTCTTTCATATATTTTGTAATCATCTCGGCTTGGACTAGACAAAGGTCAATGCTACATAGACTTGAAGAGTAAGTAAGTAGGGTTGTGGGGTCTCAATATACATGTTTTAGCAGTACCTGTTTAGCATGTACCTGTTTTAACAGTCTAGAACATTGTCCTTATCCTATCTCTTGAGTTCTTACAGTATTTGGTAGTGGTTAATATAGCACACTCTGGAGTTAGAACTCAGTTTGAAACTTAATCAGACCATTCATTAACTTACTCAAGTCAATCACTACTTTCACTGAACTGAAGTTTCCTTATCTACACTATAGAAATGATATCTACTGCAAAGTTCATGAGAAAATGAAATAGTATACGCAAAACAATCAGCATAGTACCTGGCACATATTGAGCTTTATGCTATTAATTGATGAGAAGATCAGTCTCACTTAGTGAAAAGTCAAGATAATCATTTAAAGCTCTAATGTAAAATACCTATGAATATCGACACTGTTTATTCAGAAACTTTCTTCACAGGGTAAGGGCATAAATAATATTCCATTCCAGCTATACTCCAAGGAGAATTTGGGCTTCCCTCAGGCTTGTGGGATATATTTTGTTTCCTTGAGACATGACCCCACACCAGTTACTCTTGAGCTGAAGTTACTATAGACCTTTACCTTCCCCACCTCGGTACATGCACTTGCAAAGGACTTGGCTCTCTCTTACCTTCAGCTGCCACTGCTGCTAGTCAAGGACTGAAAGCTTCCATCAATCCTGTATGTACCAGGCCTGAATTTATTCAAGTGAACTTCCTTCTCAATGGATTATTTGGGGTATGATTGTTCATTATTGTTACTTTTAAATACAAACAATGAATTCTACATCCAAGTAGATGGCTTAATGGCATCCTCCTAATAAATGTTCTACATGTAAGTAATCAATAGTAAGAATTATCAGTGCTCTACATGTAAATGAAACCTGCATTACCCCTGTACTTTTGTTTATGGTGTTTACCAAACATATCCTTTCTTTTTTGTGACTGGTTAAATGGAAAACTCCAAAGTCTAATCTATAAATAAGGCAATCCCGTGTCATGAGCTAGTGGAGTTCAAGTTATCAATTTATCTATATTAACTCTTAACTACAATGATATATCACTTACCTAAAAGTCCCCTTCATGGAAACCCTAATTGTCTTTGTATTCAGAACTAAAAACTAAGGAGTAACCTTTAGAAACCTTAGGGCAGGCAAGAGATGATACAAAAATCTATGCACCAAAACTCACACAGAGTACTTACAGAAAAACCCCTAAGGCTCTCAATGCTGCTTTAGACACAGTTGTAACTCAGCTTGGTTGCAGAGCCTACAGTAGAATGGAAAATGTCTAAGGACTACTGGAGGTATAAACAATGTTATCAGTAAGCAAAGACTTTAAAAAGAAGACAGGATATTTCTTTTAAAATGTCTTGGGGCCATTTGGTGGGTGATTAAACAGTCTGATACATCTCAAGACAGCTCCTAAGAGCACCCCTACATCTCAGCCACAACTCAATGATTAGTATCCATAAAGATGGCCTGGCATGAACTGGAAAAGAGCAAATTGTGTCAAGTACACTTGGCATGAAAAGACAGGGACCTATCCATTTAAAACAATTGGCTAATGCAAGGGATGATTCTTTAGACGTTTCTTTTATTTGGAGCATGCACTTGCAAACATCTCCTTTCTGGCCAATGCCAAACACAGCAGGTGTTACAGTATCTGCCAACCAAGGCATGTCACACTACCTTCTGCCTGATTTCAATGAACCAATAAGGTTTGTGATAAGTGCATTGTGTGTGTGTGTGTGTGTGTGTGTGTGTGTGTGTGTAAAACAGATGACAGATGCTAGTAAAATGCTTATGGAACCTTTTCTCCCTTCTCTGAGGTGGCACATGTAACAATCACTACTCTAGGTAGTGTCTGAGTTATTTCCAATTTTGAGTTAATTAGGTGGCTGTTTTGCTGGGCGGGGGGGGGCAGTTATTATCAAGGGGTGAGCTCTAAAGCTATAGGGAGTGTATTATGGCTGCCCTTTAGACAAAAAAAAAAGTGGATATTTGGGGCATGTCATTTTGCCATTGCACCTTCCAGAAGAAGTGTGTTCCAGCAAAAAGGGATGGTATTGGCAAGGAAAAGTTATTTGTCCAGGTTTCTAATGAAGTCAGGGAATTTCCTCTCACCTTGTTACTAGTAATAAACATAACTGGGGAGGGGGTAAAAGAGGAAAATAATGGCCTCCCAAGGAATAGTTATGCATTTAATTTTAATAACTTCCCCTGGGCCCATCTCCCAGTGAAGTTTTTTATAGTTAAAAATGCTTTCCTTAACTATGTCAGGTACAACTAATTAAAACCATCTACTTTGCAGTGAGTGAGGCACTAACTCCTTAATCCCAATAATAATGTGCAAAGGAGAAAGGAATGATGAAAGAAGCAGAATGTTGTCTATAAGAAAGGGAGCTACTTACTAACTTAGCGGCAAGATGCATAGGTGGATTGTAAGCAAGTGTACAATGTGTATCTATTCAGTACAATAGTGTGTGTGCATTTTGTGTGAAGACATTTACATGAAAAATGGTATGTGCATGTTCATATTCACATGTACATCTGCATATATAAGGGTAATATGTGTCTCTGTGTAAATAGGATATGTATATTTTGGTCATTTAATAGAGACATGCAGTCCAATGTACCTCTCCCCAGTTCCCAAAGACACCCTATATCTCAGCGTTGCTCCCAGTAATTTATGTCCATAAAATGGCATAAAATCATTCAGAAAAAGCTAAATTGTGTTAAGTTCACTTGGTGTAAGACAGAAAGCTCTCCATTTGAAACAACTGCAGTAAAAAGAACTTGGCCATTTGAAATGATTCTTCTAGTACTTGGTACATGCACTTGTATACAATATCTCCTTCCCTTGCAATGGCAAACATATCAGATATTACAGTAGCTGTCAACGAAAGTATGTCACCCTAGGTTCTTCTGCCAGTGTAGATATGGGTCTGTGTGTTTGTGTGTGTGTGGTCATTCAAGTTGGGGCGTGTTTATACACATAGCTATGACAAGCATGAAAGGATGTACATTTTTATTGAATTCAGTACATTAAAACACATTTCTTTCCCATAGCTTGTCTTGACCATCTTTGTTCCTGGTTTCCTGTTCCAGTGCCTTATTTTGCATTCTTCAGCAGAGATCCCATGGGATCAAATTTGGCTCAGTTGGAGATTGCTTAGCTTATCTAACTGCCCACCTGTCCAGCCCAGCAATCTCATTGCCCCATCGTGTAGTTTCAACTGCATCCTCTTGCCAGAGCTGCCACCTGCTCTTTAGTCCATTCTGGCCAGAGATATTTCCTTGAAACCGACCCAATGACCCTGCTTAGGCTAAGTTAAGCACTAGTCCTGGCAGAACCAGGGGTAGGAACAAGGTGACAAGGCTGGACTGCAAGACTTTGCATGGTGTGAACCAGGCTCCCTTGGAGACAGTAAGAACCAGGATCCATGAGAGGTTGTCCAAAGTAAGGACTGCTGATTTTGGATGGAGGAAGCATACTGGATGCTCCCAAGTATCTTGGTCCAATGGAAAACACACATAGGAAAGGAAAATTAGAACCAAGTATGGAGGGTACTGGTTCATCAGTAACAAGAACGAAGCATAAGCTGAAAATGTGGAATATCCTAGAGTACTGCTCCAAAGTGAGTCAGAAATTCCCAATGTCATCTTTAAGAACACACCAAATAGTCATTTACTGAGGGTCTACCATATGTCAAGCATTTGTCAGGAACTGGGCACATCTCAGCATACAGAACATCACTCCTGCCCTCAAGTAGCTTACTGTGTATTCAAAAAGATCAAGAATCAACTTCTTATTCATATTTCTGTATGAAAAATGCCACAAGTTGGAGAGGAATGAACATTTAAAGGTCACCCACATGGCTTCAGGATGAAGTCCAAATTCCTTGGCTTGGAATAGAAGGCCATTCATGAGTTGGCTTCTGCTTCTTAGGTCTCAGTTGTCACTATCATGGCGTGCATACTGTACATCCAACCACATTAAATTTCTTGAAATAATTTGAACATGTATCCTCTCTTTCACTTCCAAGCCATTACAGTTGATCACTTTGTATATAATGTTCTTCCTAAGCTTCACCCATGAAATCCTACTTGTTTATCCTGACCACTACTCCCCAGATTTGCTTGAGTGCCTGAATTCATTTTCTATGGCTACCAGAATGAAGTACCACAAACTGTGTGGCTTAAACAACGGAAATTTATTTTTGCACAGTTCTGGAAACTGAAAGTCTTAAATCTAGGCAAAGTTGGTTCCTTTGTGGAAGAACCTGTACCATGATTTGTTCCTGGTTTTTGGTGGTGTTCTGGTAGTCTTTGGTATTCCTTAGCTTATGTATGTGCCACCCTATTTTTGCTTTCATGTTCACATGACATTCCAGTGTGCATATCTATCTCTGTGTCCAAATTTCCCCTTTTATGAGGACACAGATCATATTGAATTAGGACTCATCCTAATGACCTCATGTTAATTTGATTACCTTTGTAAAGATTTTCTCTCCAAATAAGATCACATTTTGATGCACTGGGCCTTAGGACTCCATCATAACTTTCTTTGGGGAACACAGTTCAATTGAGAACAATTCCTCTTCCCCAGTTCTTCTATAGAGCCCTGTAGTAATCATAGTATTAACCAACCTAATTATAATTGTCTATCTAATTGCCTGCCTGTCTTATCAGGTTGTGAGCTCCATAAGGGCAAAGATTATGATTTATGCATTCTTGTATCACTAGTACTTGAAACAAAACCAAGAGCATAGTAGGCATTTAGTACATATTTGTTACAGTATAAGTGTCACTCCTTTGATCAGAGGCCAATCTTTTCACACGTGCTCTGGAACTCATACTTTCCTGCCTTTGTAGGAACCACATCCCTACAGTCTCTTGCATCTTCAACTTTTCCCTCTCAAATAATATGTGAACATTTCCTATGATTTTTACATTGCAAAACTAACATTTTCACTTAAGCTCTTTGCTCCAGGTCTAACTACATCTATTTCCTTTCAGAGCCAGACTTCACCAAATAATTACCTGTACATAATGTATTCTCTTCTTGACCTTTTATTCATTTCTTTGTCTCGCTCCAATATCGCTTCAACATGCATCACTCTACCAAAAATGCCTTTACTGAGGTCATCCAACCTCCTGGTTATCAAATACTATGGACTTTTTGGTCTCCTCAGCTTACTCATGCCTTCAGCATAGTTTATCAGGCTCCCTTTTCAAAACATTCTCTTCTGTCTACTTGAATGTTTTTTTTCCTACCTCTCTATCTTATCTTTATATGCTGGTTATTCTTAATCTATATAATGTCTAAGTGATGGAGCTCCCAGGGTCCTATTGCAGACACTCTTTTCCTTGTGAATTATTTCTGTTCATGATTTCACCCACTTTAATGCTTTTGAATGCCACCTACATGCTGGTGATTTTTAAATTTATATTTCCATAGAAATATATATATACATATGATATACTGATATATATGTACTTTTTAGAAGTTCTTGGGATCAAGCCCAGGGTCTTGCACATGCCAGGCAAGTGCTCTACCACTGAGCTACAATCCCTCCAGATCAATTTTTTTTACTGCATATTAATTGTATGCAATAAGTAGTTTCAAGTCCAAATGGCCAAAAAACACATGAAGAAATGCTCAACATCCCTGGTCATAAATGACATGCAAATCAAAACCACATTAAGATTCCACCTCACAAGGCTGGAATGTAGCTCAGTGGTTGAGCGCTTGCCTAGCATGCATGAGATCCTGGGTTTGATCCCAGCACCAAAAAAGACAAAAAAAAAGATTCCACCTTACTCTTGTTAGAATGGCTATCATCAAGGATACAAACAACAACAAATGCTGGTGAGGAGGTGGGGAAAAAAGAACCTTTGTACACTGCTGGTGGAAATGTAAATCGGTACAACCACTATGGAAAACAGTATGGAAGCATCTCAAAAAAAAAAAACTAACTAAAAATAACACTGCCATATGATCCAGCAATTCCACTCCTGGGGATACACCCAAAGGAATGTGACTCAGGTTATTCCAGAGGCACCTACACACCCATGTTTATTGCAGCACTATTCACAATAACCAAGTTATGGAAACAGCCAAAATGCCCCACCACTGACAAATGGATCAAGAAAATGTGGTATTTATATACAATGGAATTCTACTCAGCCACAAAGAAGAATGAAATTTTGTCATTTGCAGGTAAATGGATGGAACTGGAGAACATCATCTTAAGAGATGTTAGTCAGGCTCAGAAGGCCAAAAATCACATGTTCTCCCTCATATGTAGATTATAGACCTACAACGAATGCAATAATATTATTGGACATGGTCCAATATGTTTTCTCTTCAACAAAATCAGAGAACAGGTTCTGCCCAGAAGGAAGCAAGCAGGGGGAAGGTGGGCCAAATAATATGAGTAAATTTTTACATTTACACATGAGTAAATGTAAGAATGATCAAATAAAATTTTTAAAAAAAGAAAAGTAGGTCACACTAAGGGGAGGGAACTAATGGAAGGGAGAGGGTAAAAGAAGGAAGTAAAGAAGAGGAATATGGTTGATGTACTTTCTATACAAGAAGGAATATATAATTTTTAAACTTGTTGAAATTACCATAAGAAGGGGACTAAACTAGAAAAAAAATGGAGGGGATGAACCAATTTGAGTTGTAATACATAAATACATGGAAATCTTATGATGAAACTCTCTGTGTAGATATGGTAAACAAGATAAATTGTCTTTTTTTTCAAAAACAGAGTACAGGAAGTAAAACAGGTCCTGTCTAGGGGTTTGTGCCAGTGGGAGGGGGAAGCTATAAAGAAAGGGAGTAGGAGGGTGAATATGGTGGAAATATCAGGTAATCATGTATGAAAATGGAAAAATGAGACTTATTGAAACTATTCTAATAATGGGGGAAGGGGGATAAAAGAGAATGATGGAATTTAACTAAGATATATTTAATAAGAATTTAAATAAGATATATTGTAAGCACTTTTGTAAATGTACTCCCAGTACAATAAGATGATAATAAAAAATAAATAAATTAAATAATTGGTTTCATATATGCATTTAATGCACTTTGATAATATTCATTCCCTTCTATACTCTATTGTCCCCTTCTTTTCCCATTAATCCCCTTCCTCTTCCAAAATCATGCCCCTTATTTCATGTTGTTTAAAAAAATCTTGATCCAACATATTAGGTAAAATATACAATATTTAGCTTTGTGAGTCTGGCTTATTTCACTTAACATGATGATCTCTAGCTCTATCCATTTTCCTGAAAATGATATCATTCCATTCTTCTTTATGTCTGAATAATATTCCATTGTGTATATATACTAAATTTTTATTATCCATTCATCTGTAAATGGGCACCTAGGAAGTTACTGTAACTTGGCTATTGTAAATAGTACTGCAATAAACATAGGTGTACAGGTACCTCTATTATTTGATGATTTTGATTGCTTTGAGCATATATCCAGGAGTGGTATAGCTAGAAAAAATGGTTCTATTTTTAGATCTATTTTGAGGAAGATCCATGGAGATTTCCATAGTGACTGCACTAATTTACATTCCGATCAACAGTGGTTTCTTGATGATCTCACTGGGTAAGATGGAATCTCAATGCCATTTTTAATTGCATTTCCTTTTGGCTAAGGATATTGAACATTTCTTATATATTTATTGATCACTTGTACTTCTTTTAAGAAGTATCTGCTCAATTCATGTGCCCATTTATTAATTGATTATTTGTTCTTTTGACATTTAATTTTTGAGCTCATTATATATGTTGGATATTAATCTCTTGTCAGATGAATACTTAGAGAAGACTCTTCCATTTTGTAAGCTATCTCTTCACTTTAATAACCAGATCAGTACATTTAATTTCCTACTGGACATCCACTACTATGTCAGAATACTCCTGTACAAAACTGGTTTCACCATTTCTCCTTTCCCTGAAGCCTGGCCATATTCCAGGGTTCTCCCAACTCAGTGAGTAGCACAACATATAGTCAAATATAATCTAGTGAACAGAAAGTTATTGTTCATGCTTCCCTCTGTCAATCAAACCCTATCAATTCTATTTCTGAATACATCAAGTTCAAGTCATTTCTCTCCATCTCTGCCACTACTCTTCTAGTACATACTATGATCTTTAACCAGTAAACATTATAATAGTGTCCTAACTGATTTCCAAACATCCATTCATTCTCCACTCTTATCAAAAATCATTCTCCAAATAGCAGCCACAGTGATTTAAAAAACAAGAAGGATCATATTACCTTTTGAGAATTCCAATCTCCCTTACAAAGACGTCCAAGGAAGCACTGCATTACCAGTCTACTGCCTACATCCCTGCCCTGTCTAGGACACTTTCTCCCTTGATTGCTACATGCTCACTATGTTAACCTCTTCTCTGTTCTCAAAACAATCTTTACCACTGCAGATCTTGTTGCTAGCTATTCTCACTGTACAAATCTTCCCCTACCTCACTCCATCTTACCCTCTATCTTTGCCTGGTTTACTCCCATCTGTGTTTTGGGACTCCATTCAAATGCTGTATCATCAAAAAAAAGCCTTCTGTGGTAGTCCCCATACAATTCAAATTAAGTCCCTTTGTTATATGCCTTCCGAGAAGCCCACACTTTTCCTTCATAGTGCTTATCACAATATTAAACTATTGAGGAATTGTCAGGACACAGGTAATCCTTGAATCAAAGGAGGTAATA
Source organism: Castor canadensis (assembly GCF_047511655.1). NCBI lineage: Eukaryota > Metazoa > Chordata > Mammalia > Rodentia > Castoridae > Castor > Castor canadensis. Next base: position 23,834,291 of record NC_133405.1, read on the forward strand.
GAGTTCAGTTAGTATGGAAGATATACAAACACTCAGAAATTCACTCAAAAAATTTATTCAGAAAAAAATCAGCATCTCCTATATGCCAAGCATTCTGTGGGCACAGAAGACACAGTGGTAAACCACAGATAAACTGATATTTCCTTAAACTGAGGTCCATGGAGAATACTGTAGAAACATAGGAGACAGCATCAGTTGATTCAATGTATTGGATATAAGAAGATAGTAGGGCAAATTTTCCTGAAGAAGATAATGGTAGATCTAAGTAGTAAAAAGGTGAAGGGCATTATCTAGGTGTCATATATATATACATAGGCAAGATTTCCTGAGTAAAGACCCTGCATACTGATGCACAGGTGTGGTACAGTGAAATGGAACCCAGTTGGAAATGAGATTGGAGAAGGAGGCAAGATCAGGGTCATGGACTGCCATGAATCCTGAGGAGCTTGACTTCCTCCTATGAATATAAGTATCAAATGTCTCCTGGGTGCAGAGCAGTAGTCTGGGTACTTGAGTGTACAACTGAAAATGACTTTCTGACTCTGTCCTTAAAGGGTTTACAATGTCATGGAAAGATAGGACCTTGCATAAAAAATGCAGAGCACTGCATGCTTCATGTCAAATGAAGAAGAAAGCCCTTCTCAGTGGAAGAAATAGCATGAGCAGGACAGTCATGAAGGGTTCCAAGAGAATGTTAAAACCTTTTGGATGCCAGTGGCACATGCCTGTAATCCTAGCTACTTGGGAGGCTGAGATCAGGAGGATCACAGTTTGAAGCCAACCTAGGCAAATAGTTTATGAGACCCCATGTCTGAAATAACCAGAGCAAAGTGGACTAGAGGCATGGCTCAAGTGGTAGAGCACCTACTTCGTATGCGCAAAGCCCTGAATTCAAACCCCAGTCCCATCAAAAGAAAAAGAAGGAGACCAAATGGGGTGGATTGAGTTAAACAAAGGACATTCTGACATTTCTTCTTGTTCCTATGTCCCACTAAAAATTTTGTAAGTCCTGTCCCTTACATTACATAATTACTTTTAAAATTAAAGTAAATAAGAACATTCAGATTTTACCTGCAGACATTCTGTTAATAACTAGTTCTTTCAATATGTACATATTCTATAAAAATGTAATAACAGAAATTCTGAGCAATTTGAACACCAAGGCCACCAGACTATAATATCTTCAAGGTTGGAAACTGTCTACATTCTTCATTATTCTTATTCATAATTCTATTCCTAGTACCTAGCACAATGTGTGAATAATATTAGGCTCTCAATAAATATTTTTGGTCGAATAAATGAATACATGCATCCTCTCACTTTTCAGAAGAGAATTTTTGTGTTTTCCCTCTTTTCTGGAGTGTAGCTTTACTATACCAATTGGAAATGTTAGTTAGCTGATAACAGATATGAAAATAGGAAGCAGAAGCACAAATGAAGCTGGCAAGACAAACTCAGGTATACAACAAAACAGGATCTGGAAGGGGAACAGAAAGAAAGTAATGAAAACACAGTGCGTCACTCTAAATGTTAGAGAAAACTCAATACAGAAAAAATGCTTGAGGCTATCCACATTTCTAATATATTGCTGTAAGTCCTTAATGCACATTTCTTCAAAACTAGTCTACCAGTGGGTTTCCATATATTCTTCTAGACTCCATTTTTATCTTTGTAATTTCAGGCCAAGTAGTGTTGCAGTATTATTATTGACCATTTAACAGTCAGCCTTCCAGCCAGAACTCTAGTCTAGGTGTTGAAGGAAGTGAACATGACATCTTCATTTAGGAAGCTTCCCCCATACTTAAGGGGGTAAAACAGTTATCACTCCTCCTCCATCCCCAAGATATTCCAGAATTATTTATGTATTTATTTCCCCACTTGCTTCACTGAAGTTTTCTACTTTTCTCTTTAGATATGTTTATGATCCTAATGAATAGTAACTGTTTCCACATATATCATAGTACATAATTTATACTGCATTGTGTTGCATTTCCTTTTTAAAATCAGGGTAGTCTCCTTAACTGAACAAAAGCAAGAACCATCTTTTTTTAAATTTTAATTAACATTTATTAATTCTACATATGAATGGAGCTCCGTGTGATATTTCCATATGGAAAATGAACACAACTAAAGTATCCCTTCTAATTCTTACTTCCAAGGTTTAGTTTTTGGAGGAATTGTGTACAGCAATTATATATTACGTATCCTAGAATGGTTCTCCTCCCATCGACTAGAAAGTACTTCTTTTGTCTTGTAGTACAAATATGCTCAAGGAAAAAAATATCAGTTCAAGGAGACTAGGACCAACCCTTCCCTAAAAACATAAGATTTGGGGATTAGCCAAAATTTGGGTTTATAAAAATTATAATCTATCCTATGTTGTCTTAATCCAATTAGGGCTGCTTTAAAAATAGAATGTTTTGACTTTAGGCTGCCTTCATTTTTGTTGGTTGAATGGATATCATCATTGTAGGATCAAATCCCCAGTTTCCTCAGAGCCTCCTTGACATCTTTGTTTTTGAGGCTGTAGATAAGAGGATTACACATGGGAGTGACAACAGTGTAGAGCAAGGAGAAGGTCTTGTTGAGAGCTGACACCTGGCCATCTAAGGGCACAGCATAGACCAAGATTAAGGTCCCGTAAAACAAGGTCACAACCACTAGATGAGAGGAGCAAGTGGAGAATGCCCTTTGTCTACTAGTCATGGAAGTTATATTCAAAACCACTGAAAGAATCCTCCAGTAAGAGGCTAGAGTTAGTCCAAAGGGGGCCAGGGTCACCAGGGCTGTTAGACTCATGCAGACCAGGTTGACCAGATGGGGATCAGAGCAGGAGATCTTCTGCAGAGGTTTCAAGTCACAGAAGAAGTGGTCAATCTCATTGCCACCACAGAAGTTCAAGCTGAATACCATAGCAGCCTGGAACACAGCTGCTACTGTGAAGCCACTAAACCATGAGCCAATTACTAGCCCTACACACAGGGTTCCGTGCATTAATGTTGGATAGTGCAAGGGCCAGCAGACAGCCAGGTACCGATCATATGACATCACAGCCAGTAGATAACATTCAGTACTGCCCAGGGCCCCAAAGAAGTAAAGCTGAGTAATACAACCAACCATGGAGATCACCCTGTTTTCCCTCAACAAATCCACCAGCATCCTGGGCACAATGTTGGATGTGTAGCAGACCTCCAAGCATGAGAGGTTTGCCAGAAAGAAGTACATTGGAGTCTGCAGTCCTCTTTGAGTGCACACCAGCACCACAAGGAGAATATTCCCAGAAATGGTGGCTAGATAGATCATGCCAAACACAAGGAAGAGCAAGGGACTCAGTTCCTTGAGGTTTCCAAACCCCAATATGATCAATTCAGTTACCATCATCGTGGTGTTTTCTGGTCCCACAGAAGGCAAAAGTTCCAGAGGAAGTCTTAGCTTCTCCATACCAGTACATCGATCGGGTCACCCTACTACTCAGATTTCCCACATAATCCAGCTGTATCAGTGGTTAGACCTCTGCACTGGTGAGACTATTTCTTCAATATTGGTCCTTAACAAAACCAGTTAAATTTGTCTTCAGAAACCTGTCTCTAGAAATCAGTTGATCCTGATATCTGATCACAGTGGGAAACAGGATAAGGAGACTGTATAGAAGAAATAACTCAGTGGGAATCTATCTATCCCATCCCTAAAAGAACAATCATACCGGTAGCAGGTTGTCACCCCCAAATTCACATTCAAAGGAAGCATGCAAGGTCTATGCATGGAATCCATTATGTCATTTTGGAAAGAAGAAACTCCCAAGCAAATCCTTACTAAATATTGATAATTCAAAGAAAGATAGCAAAACTGTATTTATGGCTTTTTTGAGCAGAGCAGGAAATGAGGGCTAAAAGGCCAGGACTGAGCTAAGGATCATTCTATTGAATGTTACCAGACCAACCATGCTTGCTTGGTAGCTGCATCTCTGAAGCGTGGGACAGCAGTTACTGGAGAGAGTAGGTCGTGGAAAACCAGGTGTACATCCTAAAAGAAATAAGGATTTATTTTTAAATCTTGCTCCATAAAAGGCTGGAATTTATGTTTGGGAAAGAAGCCTAGCAGCTGACATCTGAAACTACTGGTTAGTTTCATGTGGCACATATCTAAAAAACATATGCACACACATATCTGTAGATATTCACACATACAAAGACAAAAGGCACATATCATCTTTGCTCTCACTTTAAATCTGGGTTTCCCACGTCAGTCTTGTAGAAGTGGATATTGCTCCATAGGACTTTGCCTGCAATTCAGATATGATGACATGAGAGAGACACTGACCATGGATTAGGTCACAAGTCCCAAACAAGCAGGCTTTCCACATGCAAAAACAGCAATAGGAGAGAAATGTTTTCTCAGTCAATTTTGACACTGGTCCATTTTTCAAGGCAGTGTGGTATTAAACACATGAACTTCAGAGCCAGACTGTCTTGTACCAAATCCTAGTCTTTCCAGTTATTGGCTGTGTGACATTGGCAAAGTTACTTCACCTCGTTGAGCTTCAATTTTCTCCTCTGAAAAACAAGAATTAGAAGTATTCCTTCACAGTGCTATTTGGAGGAGTACATGAAAAGTAATGAGAACACCATCTGACATATAACAAGCACTAAATAAGCATTAAAGTTTTTTGTTTACAAAATGAAAATATTGCTAGAAACATCCCCACAGAAGTAGTAGCCAAGAATACTAATTGCTATACTGAAATAAGGTAAAGCCATATAAAGTTACAGGAGGAAAATTGTGCATTTATTATTACTTCTGAACTGTTACCTATCACCACTTAATTCTAACACTTAATTTAATTTGAAAATAATTTAAAATAACATTAAGGTGTATCTATAGAGTTACATAAGCATTAGATGAGATCACGTATACAAAGTGCCTGCCACACAGAAAATTCTCAATAAATCAGGACTAATAGCAGCACCAACAACAATTTGTCTGAAATCGTTGAATGAGCATGGGGCAGAGTCAAATACATGGTTCTGTGTGATCCCAACAGTCATAATCATTTCACCACACAAACTGAAGCACGGTCCACTATTATTTACACGTGTGTATGTGCACGAGTGTCCTTCTTGGTCTACGTGCAAAGAAGATTTTGAATTCTGTCTAAAAGGGTTAAAGGCAAATTCTCCACCATGATCGTGTATCTTTTAGCTAGCCTTTTCCTACACTCCACTTGTACCAATCCCCACCACATACACGATGCGGGCAGCCACACTGCTCTCTTTGTTCTTTTGGCTCCCATTCCTGTTCAGCTCCTGACCCTTGCTTCAACCTCCTTTTTGAGGGTAACTTTGCGTTTTTATTGGATGTTCTCAGCACAGACTCCTGCCTCCTCCTCAAGAGCTTTGGCTGGGACACATTCTCCTTGGTATCTCCAACTGGAGGCCATCATTAACTGTTTTCTTTAAAAATGAATCCCCACCTCCACTCTGTCACTGCCATCCCTTTCTTTAGTGATTCATATTTATTTGTAGCACCAATCACCTGTAATATGTACTACGTTACACTTAGTTCTGTCTAATAGTTGGTCTCTTTTTATACAGGCTCCATGAGAGCACGGATGTCCTCTCTTTTATTCACTACTGAATCCTCAGCTCCTACAACATTGCCTGGCACAGAGCAGACACAATAAATATTTGCTGAATGATTTAATGTGGCACTATGATAGAGTGAACAGTGCTTCGCCTCTGGAGCCAAACAGAACCATGCTCAGATCTCACTCTGTCCCATTGAGGTACCATTTATGTGCCTGTTTTCTCATATGTTAAATAATAATCTTGTGTCCCATAATATCCATTCTTTCCTTCTTGTATATCAGGGATTGGTAAACTTTTTCTTAAAGACCACAGAGTAATATTTTAAATTTTGTGGGGCATCCAGTCTTTGTCACAGCTATTCAACAATACCATTGTATTTAGAAGGCAGCATAGATAATACATAAATGAGTGGGAGTGACAATGTTCCATCAAAAATTTATTTACCAAAAATATTTTTGGATCTCAGACTATAGTTGACCAATTCCTATACCTGGATAGATTCTTGCTGTGGAAGTCCACATTGCCTTTGCAGCTGGATCAAGCCAGTACAGTGAGAACAGAATGAGATGTGTAACTTTTAGACTGTACCCTTAAAAGAAAAGTACATGTCATCATAGTCCCCTTTTCATCTTTCCCACTGGCTGGAATGCAGACCTGAGAGCCAAATAGGCAGCCTTTTCCTGGAGATAAACATATTCCTATTTTGTTTAAATTACAGAAGATTTTTAGTCTTATTACCACAACCTAGCCTTATGTTAACTAACAAATGATTATAATGACCTCGAGTTATTGAGATTACTCAAAGCTAAAGTCCATATAAAACACGTAGCATGATAGTGGTCACAAAGCAATTGGCAGGTTTCATCATGATTTCTGTTGTTAGTGACTGCATCCTTCTGCTTTGTTCCCCTTCCCTGGTATTGTTGAATGCAGTCATATGCATAATGGCATATCGTTTATACAGGACCGCATATATGGTGGTAGTCCCATAAAATTATAGCATTTACTAGTGCCATGGCCATCTTAGTTTGTGTAAGTACACTGAAGTTTGCACAATGAAAAAAAAAAAGCCAAATGATGCAATTTCCAGAATGTATACACATTGTTAAGTGTCATGTGACTTACAGTTTATCCTAACCTGGTTTTGGTTCTTTAGAGACCCAATGTTTGGTCAGGCCAAAATATCTTTGAGATTGATTCAATCATTCATTTTCCCCAAGCACTCAACAACTCTGCTCATATGGAAGGGAATTTAAACAAAAGCAGTCAGATTTTGTGCTTTTCCCAAATAAAATTAAAAGAACACATTTGACTGTTGTTAAAATAGCATATTTGCGTGTGCCTGTTTCATTTTCCAAACAAGCTGTATATGCAATCAGTCTTCAGGCTAGGATCTTCATAGTTCCAAGTCAGAGGTTCTCAATTGGGGGTGATTTTGCACCCCACACAAGAACATTTGGCAATATCTGCAGATATTTTTGGTTGTCATAAGTGGAAAGGAAACTACTATTATTATCTAGTGGGTAGAGGCCAAAGATTCTGCTCAGTGCTGTACAGAAGGAGTTTTTAGAGAATAGATTTCCATTTTACATATGGATTGCTCTGGAAATTTGATCTGCTAGGCACATACCTGAGATTGAAGAGTCATTGTGGTTCTCCACTTTCTCACCTTTCCTTTCACAGTTACCCTTTCCCAATTTACAAGAGAAAGGCCTACCATCATGAGTCTTGCCATGTCTATAAGTCACAGTATGATCTCTTCTCTGAGGTCCCAGAGTATAGCAGAGTAGAGTGGCTAAGATCTGGAAGTTAGAGCACAGTCCCAGGATTTTTAATTAATACTCTGTCACTCTCTAGCTGCATAACATCTATTTATTCACTAATTTATTTTAACATTCTGAAGACTTCTGGTCACAGCAATTTTTGTTTAAATTTTCATTTTATGTACATATTTTTGTTAAGATATACAATAGGATGATGAAGTGAAGACTTGCAAGTATAAAAATGTGCTTGACATTAGAATAAAATTCCATAGGGAAAGTGAATGAATTCAAGAATTAATGGTAATGATGTTAAAAGTCTGACTGTGAAGTTATCTATTTATATTTTAATGGTTGACATTGTATATCAAAATGTAATCATATTTAGTTAGAATCCATTGAAGATGTTAAAAGAATGATATGAGTTTAATTTTAAACTGTCAATATTTGCAAGGTTACAGAATGTATATCATGTTTACATCTATTTGAACTTACAATGAAAAATTTCCAGATGTCAAATTAAAAATGTGCAAGGGGACAAAGTACAAAGTTTAAAGCGCTAGATTACTGCTGAATCCCCTCTGTGTCCTTTCTTGCTTGATGAAAAAAACAGAAAGAGGAAAAAAACCAGTCACATAGAGATGTGATTAAAATGCAGCAGCAAGTTCTACCGCACAAGACCGGTTTTCTCTGGTCCCCACTCATCCTGCCAGCTAGCTTCCAAGTGGTTTTTTTTCCCCTGTTCAAGAAGTTCTTCATGCTCCCCCAGCCTTCCTTTCAAACCAATACCTATTTTTTCCCTTTTCATCAAATAATGACTCTCTTAGTCATCACTGCAGGTCTCCTGGACTCTTACAACCTGCTTATGACTCAACCTGCTTTTAGCAAGTGGGCCTCCAGATACAATCCACAATTATCAGGCAGAACTTTAAAAAAACATAGTAAAAGAAAAGAAGTTTTAAAACAGAGCTATATGGTAGCTCTCTGACACACACAGTCTGCACCTGTGGAAAATGTATCTTCTACATGCCAGGAGGACTGCTGGGAAAATGGACACGTCAGTGAAATAGATTAATTAATCCTGTTGTTTGGTTTTATACATTAAACAGTTAAATCAGCTTCATTTTCTAATGGCAATGTTTATTGTTTTAAGAAAACTGTGAAACTGATGTGCATTCGTAGGTCCCAGAATGTAACTTAAGATGTACACCCAAACAAATGTCCATTGGTACAACAATGGAACTGTACCTGTGATAAGGAAGGAGGGTGCACTCAACACCATCCACCAGCCCAGACCTACATTTCACATTGAGAATAGGGAACACAACCTTAAAATGGAAGAGGCAATCAACCAAACTTGTTTGCAGAGCACAGTTCTACACTGGAGTCCGGCCTGGTAAATACCTCCTCTTTCACTGATTGTCAACTTCCAATTGATTCTTCCCTTCTTTACAACTTGAACCAAGGCAAGGAAGGAAATTCTTTCTTAAATGCTTCCCCAAGACCAACTCACAGATACTGATTTGAGTTCCAGCTTAACCCATATTAGCTGTGGGAACTTGAGAGATATTTTCAACCTCTCTGAGATGCTATTTCTTTGTCACTAAAATAGGGACAATTCTGTCTACCTTAACTCATATATCAAATGAATACTTAAGATTAAGTGAAGCAGTGTTTTAAAATTATTTAAAGGACTATACAAAATAAATTAAAATAACCATGGTGATTATAATAATATTGTCATTGTTACTATTGGCTCCCAAGACCACATATTCCACATGTGATAAGCTATAATTATTAGAAATAAAGCAAAATAAAGAAATAAATTAGAAATAAATCAGAATTTAAAGTCTCTTTAAATTCTGCCTAATCATCCTTGGTCTGCTCACTGAATCTGCACAACACAGATTCAACTCTTTTTTTCTGTATTTAGCTTTTTAGATCATTGAAGAGAAATACTGTTGTCCTATTCAACCCTCATACTGGGATTTTCTTGTTTCTTGTTTCTGAGCTAAAAGAAAACCAATCATTTGAGAAACACTTAAAAAAGAGAAAAAGTAAAGTATCAGTGAACTCATACTTCTATTTTCAACATTATTATTTACTTGAGTGGTGGCTACTGTCCCCTTTGGAGGTTGTTAATACATGGAAATGATGTTTGTTGAGTCTAGAAAAGTGAAAAAAGATGTTTGTGTCTGCTCTTGTATTTCCAATTCTAGCCAGTGCTTAATATGCTTTTGATGTACTCATGAATAAGTGGATGAAAATTTGTCACAGATTATATTTTTTCTAAGCATGACAGCCTAGAGTTCTCAGTCCTGTCCTATGGTACCAACATGATGAACCCCAGGACCCAGAGTCTTGATTCCAGCCTACACCAAAAGAACACTTGGCTTTGTCTCTTTTTGCAAAAGAGTATTTTATAAACATTTAGGAGGTACTGTGAATAACTGATGCAAACATAAATCTTTTCTCTTCTTCTTTTCTTTTTTTGGTACGAGTTAGGGTTAGTGGGAATTAAGCAGCCTGGTCCTAAATTCTGTTTTAGACAAAGCTGGTGGGATAATCACTTATGTGCTTATTAGGTGTTAATGTTGCAGCCATAATTTCACATCAAATAGCTAAAAGATAAATGGACTGAGCCTTTGAAAGACAAAGAAAAAAATGTGTGGCCAACTACAGCAAAGCATTTGTGTGCTTGTTTTCTTTGTTGTTGCTATTGTTGTTTGGTTTGGTGTTTGTTCTTCATTGTGGCCCTGTTTGTTTGTTTGTTTTCATTACTCACACCTCACCTACTCTGCATCATCTGGATAAGCACAGCAAGCAGAAGAGTCCTTGAACTGCTTAATCTGCAAGGCTCAGTCAGAGGCGCCCCAGTTCCAACTCTCTGCCACGTCAACCTGGTCTTATCCAGCACAAAAAATGTTCTTTTATATAAGATCTTAAATCCACCTAGTTAAAAAAGTGTGGGGAAGGGGGACTGACACATCTCTTATGAGTCAGTTGTGTATATATGAGGTAAAAGTCAACCATGATGGAAGAGCAATCTTTTTATTACCATTAGGTCAGGTACATTCTAGAACATTATAAATTGCCCACCCCATGAGAGCAGAAGTCTGACTTGATTATTCTGTTCCTCAGTACCTCAGTGTTTTATGTGCACTTAGTAAATGTTTTAGGAAAGGAGAATATTTGGGAAGAGAACCATCTAAATTTCTAAGAACACCATCTAAAAAAGGAGTAGTACTAGAATAAAATATTCTAGAATCCTAAGGTCCTGGAGTTAGAAGGGAGTTAGTTATAGCATATGTCTCTTCATTCAGACAGATTTTCTGAACTATTCATCATTTCATTTTTGAGAATTCCTTGGGTAAAAATCTCCATGGCTTTCTTTGCCACCTATTTTTATTGCCAGTAAAGTCACATGCACACACTGGTCTGCAATTCATTGAAATTTTCCACACTACATATTCAGCTTCACTAGTCCCACCTGAGCTATCAACGCTCTATTTAGGAAATTTACCTGGATTGATTTTGTCTCCAGAGAACCAAACAACTGGTCAGTTTTCAAGAGAAAAAGAATTCAGTCAACCTAGTTGTATTTCCTTCTCCCTACCTCCTTGAATAGGCATGACACCTAGATAAATCTCTCTATATAATGGGCTTCCTGGTTTATTTAGAGACAAGGAAAAGGTTCTTACAAAATTCTGATTAGTTGAGGTCCAAAAAAACTAAGAAAGTTTAATATATTCTGCTTAGTGAGGAGAATCAAAAATTAAAATACAGCTATCATAATTCAAATTAAGAAAATTATCAGGAACTTTCCTGCATTCAAATTGCATTCAGTTCTCTTTCTGACACTTTCTATAACTGAGGCTTGGGCCATGGTAACAAAGGGTATGAATGACCTCCCAATGACCCTGAAAGAACCTTTAGTGCAGCAAGATTCAAAGATGGTCCCATATTTCCACAGTAACTCAAGTAGTGTGGGCATAGGCCTTTTGAGAAGATTTCCAAAATAGAGATTGAAATTAAAGAAAGTTTTCAGTCTGTCCTTCAGAGATCTGGAATAACTCATGAGACTGAACACCAAAATCTTGAATCATTCCATAATTTTTTGTCACATCATTGTCATTGTAGTGATAGAAGTGGTGGTCATACTGACCATAGCTGTGGCAACTATTACCTGTTTGTTAAGACCTCAGTGTCTGGTGAGCCTTACCTTAAAGAATTTAGATGGAGTGATTTATTTATTCATAAATTATCTTATTTAGTCTCCAGAATAACTCTGTCAGGTAGGTACTAATGTTTTTAGTTGATGAAACTAAGGTAAAAAGATATTAAGCAACTTGACCATAGGTCAGATTTATTTCATCATGAAGCTCTGTGTCTCATAAATATAACACACTCTTTGGCCATCTTCAAATCATAGTCTAACACACAAATTAGTAGATATTAAGGGATAAAGTGGGAAACCAAGTAAGAGACAAGGTTTATCAGAGGAGCTCAATCTCAACCAATCCTCAATTTTACAAACAGATCTAAAACTTTCTCCCTCTCATGGTGAGTAAAGTGTAGTGTTTTTAAATGCTAAGGAAAACATGACATGAACATGTTAAACTATAATTTATATGACAATGTTTTCCTAATGATTGTTACATTTTGAAAAATCAGATTAATGTATTTTGTAACTCACTATATTAAGGCAGGAAGTATGCAAGTACTTTATATCTATAAACTCTGTGATCTTTTGTCATCTTATTAAAATCAACATAATTTTGATTGTAGGCCAGGTGTACAGGCTGTATTGTAAATTGATAACAATACAAGATTAGCACTTCATTCTTTAAAATATTCACATAGCTCATGCAAAAGCACGATTGCTGGCAGGGTAATAATTGGTTTAATTAAGGACAAGAAGAGGAAGGAAACAAACATTTGTTGCCCACCTGCATTATATTGTACTGGATGTCTCCACATACATCATGTCATTATGATAATAATACATATCTCACATGATTGTCCTGAGGATTAAATGAGACCACCTACATGAAAGCGCCCAGGGGGAAGCAGAGAAAAGGACTTAGCATTATCGATCCCAGACCATGTTCCAAGTCCTCTGCTATCACAATGTAGGTTATTTCTTTTAATCTTCACAACAGCCCAGCACACTTGATCTTGTTATCCAGGTTTTATGCATAAAGAGACTAAGGCTCAGATAATTTTTTAACTACTCAAGCAAAGACTGAGTTGACCGAATTCTACATCCATATTCTTGCCACTTAATTAAAGAGTAGTAAAAGCCTTGCTAACAGCATTTCATCATAGGGAGGGAGGGAAAAACATCAGTGTTCATGCACTCATTCATTTATTTGTTCAACAACTATGCTTTCAGCATATACTCTATGCCAGTCACTGAAATAAACTCTTTCCATAAATTATCTCAGTAAATTTTTACAACACTCCCAGGAATTGAGTACCAGAATTATTCTAATTTTATAGATGAGGAAAAGGGGCTTTAGGAAGTTAAACTGATTTTCTCAGTATCAAAGAGTTAGGAAATGGCAGGATCTATATTTAAGGTTAAGTTTGCCTACTTCAAAACCTGCACTCTTTCTAGAATATTGTGCTATTTCCAGAAGGCAAATGATGTTCCCCCATTTGCAAAGTTATATAGTTTGTTGAGTTTGAATCACATGGTTTGGTGCCTAGGACTAAGGCTCTATTAGGTGGACTGAGCTCTGTAGCCTAAAGAACAAAATGTCCTATGGTCCTCTGAAACCTGAGAGGAGGAAGGGGTGATTCAGAATCAAAGACAGAAAAAGAGACACACAGAACAAGACAGCAACACACAGAGGGATGGCAAGAGTCACACAGAAAGGCAGAGACAGAGAGACAGAAAAATATTCAATAATTCTGTACACCCTGGAGGTAGAAGGGACTACAGCAGCATTTCTGAACTAGCTGACTTACTTCATAGTAAAGAAATATTGGTGCATACTAAATTCAATATTGTCCTCTACACATTGTAGGTGCTAGATGACAGTGGGACATGTTTCTTATAAATCATCTCTACTTCTAGAAATAGTCTTACATGGCCCCTTCTGCTAAATAAAGGGCATCACAGAAAAGTCAAGTACCAAACAAATGGACTTGATGGATCTCTTAAGAAGATTCTTTTCAAGCCATGAAGTTGCCTCTATGATCACTTCTGTCATTTTCTTCAGCAACATCTACTGTTTAATCCAACTATTGCATGGGCCCATGATTATACCTGTCAGCTGGCAAGCCCCAGCCCACTTCCTTCCTTCCCTAGGTCCAGTGGTCATTCTCATCTCTGAGTGGAGCTCCTCCCATATACTTCACTCTTGCTTCAAGTCTTAATATTCTTCCAGCAAAAAAGATAACATTCTGAATTTAATTCCAAACTAGCAAATTTACCTTTCATTTTATTTCCTTGTACTTATTTGTCTCTTCCCCCATAAGGCCACCTTCCTATACCTGCATCAGTGGAACCAGGGATTCCAGGGAATTCTAACCTGGGTGACCAGAGGAATGCCCTAGGGATGGTTAGCCCAGAAGGAAAGTGTGATGTTAGTGAGGACTCGATGGAGTTTCAAGCTCTGGGGGACCAGTTAGAGTCCTGAAAATAGGGAAATCTGTGACACAGCTGAAAACTCTGGGTAGCCACCTCCCAAACAGGCCCTGGATCACAAAGAGAAATGGAACCAGAACATAGGGGCTCTCAAAGCAAATCCATCAAGTTCATCTGCTAATGGAGCAGGTCCACTGGGGAAATAACCACAGACATCACACTCCAGAGGCAGTAATATAACAGGATACATATGATCTATGGAGCTGGACATCTGGGTGACTCTGGGAAGTCACTTAATCCCTCTGAATTTTTGTTTCATCATCGTTCTAAAGAGTAGTGAGCTGGGTGGAGAGGGGCTGAAGTGTGAGGCAGACAATCACACTTACTGAATAGATACTTTTTGTTAGACATTATACTCAGAAATTCATATATACATTCACTTCATCCTCCTCAAATTTCTTCAAGTTATGAATTATTATTGAAATAATAATGTACAATATAAGAAAGCAGCTTGCTCATTGTGCACTTAATAAATGTCATCTCCCTTCCTTCTCAGATGTATACAGAAGTGACAAGGACTCCAAATCTCACTGCAGATATCTATCCTACATTCTCCCCAGTGCTTGGTAATGCAGTTTGAAGAGGATTGTAGCAATCATTTTTAGAAGTAATCATAGAATGTCAGGGTGGAAGAGACCTTAGAGATTACTCATGTCTAACTCTTCAATGGATAAAGCAAAGAAATACTTATAACTAGCTCTGCAGCAAGAACAAGACCAGAACTAAAGCGTCTTCCCTCCCACACATATGTGCTCCTACGCCCCTCCTGGAGCTGGTTCACAAAAAGCCATACCCCCCAAATTAACAAGTGGGCAAATGAATTAAACAGACAGTTCTCAAAAGAAGTACAAACGGCCAATAAATACAAGAAGAGAGGTTCGACATCCTTAACCATCAGGGAAATGCAAATAAAAATGTCACTGAGATTCCATCTCTCCTCAGTCAGAATGGCTATCATCAAGAAAGCAAACAACCACAAATGTTGACGGGGATATGGGGAGAAAGGGGACCCTTATATACTGTTGGTGGGATTGTAAATTAGTACTGTAACTATGGAAATCAGTATGGTGGCTCCCCCAAAAACCAGTAATAGAACTATCATGTAATCCTGCTATTCCACTCTTGGACATATACCCAGATGAATGTAGGTAAGCATACAGTAAAGATACCTGCACATACATTTTTTTTATAGCAGCACTATTCACAGTAGCCAAACTATGTGAATCAGCCTAGGTACCCATCAACCAAGGACTGGATAAAGAAAATGTGGTATATAGAGACAATGGGGAATTATTCAGCTAGAAGGAGGAACAAAATAAGCAATTTGCAGGAAAACTGATGGAACTGAAGATCATCATATTAAGCGAAATAAGCCAGACTGAGAAAGACAAATATCATATGTTCTCTCTTATATGTGAAATGTAGATGGAAAAAAAGAATGATACAAATGTAAAACAGGGACTGTTTGGGGAGGTGAACCACTGGGAGGTGAAAGTAGAGCGTGATGGGGGCGATTATGATCAAAGTACTTTATAAGCATGTATGAAGATAGAAAAAATTAAACCTGTGAAATTGGCTTAAAAGGAGGAGCAAGAAAGAGCAATAGAAGACACGAATTCCATCAAAGTGGAATTCATGCCTGTATGGAAATATCACAAAGAAATCCCTTTGTACAATTAATATTCACTAACAGAAAAAGAAAAAAAAAACATGAAGGACAGAATTCAGACTCTGTGGTTGCAGTTCATAGAAACATCTTGGAGTTCAGGCAGTGATGCCTCCTAGGAGCTCCAGAAAATCCCTTCTGGCATAGGAAAAGACAGGAAATAAAGAGAAGCAAAAATCCACAGGCTTCACCATGGTGGGTAAGTAACTTGGAAACAAAGACAGAAACAAAGCAGAACCATGACCTCTGGGCAGCTCCATCTTTGAGGATTAGAGACCTGCACAGGATTCTGTCTTCCTAATGGGGTTTTGAAGTGTACTAACCTCCAACCACCCAAGGTGTGATGGTTTACAATTCCTACCACTCACTCCCAGTCAATATCTCCCAAAGGCCCTCATCAAAAGGAATAGACTGTCAAGGACGAATTCTTCTGGAGCTGCAACTATGCATTTCAAGTACTTCACAAATGTTTGCTGAATGAATGAGTCACTTAAGGAAGTTCCCTGGCCTCAGTAGAACACAGGAGTATGGATGTTTCTAAAGCAGTCCACAGGCATTGTCTAGTTCAATTTCTCAACTTCTAGACTATCACCAGATGCTTTCTCTGGAGGAGGCAAGGCCTTTTTACAGAAGAAAATAAGTCTAGTATTTGTGGTCGACCCTGAAATTTGCCAAATAAATGAGAAGAAGGTCTCCAAGGAGGCAAACTAAAAGAACTGAGGCCAGGATTGTCTTCTCTCAATAACAGAAGGGGAGTGGAGTAGGACTGGGGAACCAAGTCCTTTGCTCTGGTGACACCTCATCTGTCAAATGCAGAGCCTCAGTCATCCCTACCAGAACCAGAACCAGAACACTTCTAGAAAAATAGTCTGAGTGGGAGTAGTGCGATCAGAAGCCCACATGGGTTTTGGAAGTGAGGATAAAGAAGAGACATTGATCAAGAGGATGGCTTTGAAGTATTAGAACAAATTCCAGTGCTTGTAACAGTTTCAGAGGAAACAAACATCTTTTTGTAGACAAGCTTACCCTCTTAAGGTAAAGAATCTATAAATTACCAACATCTTAAGGCAATCCCAGAGCCCTACCATATGCATGTACACATGTACAAGTGAAGTCGAACATTCACAAGATACACACAAATTCAATCAAATACAAAAAGTAACAGAAACTACCAGGCAGAAACATACTAGATAAAAATCCATAACATATACAGGTATAAATTCATAAACAGGCACAGATAAAAACATACAAATGATCAGACACAGAAACACAAACACACCCTATACAAACACACTCTCAGACACAGAATAGTCACAGTTCTTGGACTAACTGAACAAACTAAAGTAATATTTTATTTCTACTTCCAACCATTTCTCTACCTACCCCAGAACTTTAGATTTTCCCTAATTTGCTCAATTTTTTTAAAAAAATGGTTGTTGTGACATCTCCCAATATAATATATTGCTTGTCCTTGGCAAATGGAATTTGAAGGACAGTAGTCCCTTGATAAACACCATTCTTTGGATAAAGTAAACAGAAAAATACCAAAAACAAAGATTTCTCTCCTTTTCAAGCTAGATTTCTCTCCATTATATTAGGCAAACTAACCTCCTAACACCACATCCTGTTGTCCACAGGATACCTTGGCTAACTCAATTTTTTCTGAACCAAGTTTCCCTTTTGAATTGGTAGTTCTCAAATTCTTGCTTCAGTCCTGCCCTTGTTGAGGCAATATCTTAGTGTGTTCAGGCTGTGCTAACAGAATACTTTAGACTGGATAATTTATATATATAAAAGAGTTTATTGCTCATAGGTCTAGAGAACCTTCTATATCAAGGTGCTAGCAGATTCAGTGTCTTCTTCAAAGACAGCACCTGCTAGCTGTGTCTTCAGCTGGTAAAAAATCAAAGGTAGATGTGCACCCTCTGGCCTCTTTAATGCATGCTAATTATTGTATTGATTTTTAAAAACTTTTTAGTGTACAAAATAATGGGTTTCATTATCACACTTTCATGCATGTACGTAATGTAGTTTGATAATATTCACTTCTCCCATTACCCTTGCTGGTCCTCCCTTTCCCCTCTCACTCTTCCCCTTCCCGTTCCCTTTCCCAAATAGTCCTCCTGTACTTTCATGTCTTTTTTAAAAATATAAATTTTTCATATGAGAA
Organism: Castor canadensis; assembly: GCF_047511655.1. Classification (NCBI taxonomy): domain Eukaryota; kingdom Metazoa; phylum Chordata; class Mammalia; order Rodentia; family Castoridae; genus Castor; species Castor canadensis. The sequence goes on from NC_133405.1 coordinate 23,852,127, forward strand.
AAAACACAATACTTGTCTTTCTGAGTCTGGCTTATTTTGCTTAACATGATGATCTACAACTCTGGCCCCTTTTATAAGGACACTAATTCCATTCATGAGGGTGGAGCCCTCTCAACCTAATCAAGTTCCACCTCTTAATAGTACTGCATTTAGAATTAACAGGAATTTTGGAGGGATGCAAACATTCAAACCGCAGAATGCTACTACACATCCAACTTTCCCAAGGCAATACTAAACCTGAGACAGGGATTAAAGAAAAATCAGAAACATAAGTTCCTAAATCATGCCTGTAATTACTGTCCCAAGGACCACTCTGGGTAGGACTGATTTGGTAACAACTTGACTTGACTTTGCTAAGAACAGTATTGAAGGTGCAAGGAACTTGTTTATTTCACCTTCTTGGTTGCCATAATTACCCACGCCACACCCTTTGGCATAGCCCTTTTCATTTTATAAATACACTATCAAAATTACTTCTTTTGGGGTTTGAGAGAGCTCTCTGAAGTTATCAGAACAGACTTAATGACTTGTTCTATTTTGCTGAAGAAACTGAGATCACAGAGGATGTGGTGATATCCCTCATATCCACAAAGCTAATTGGTGTCAGAGGTAGATATTGAACCAGTTTTTAATAACACTGCTAACAGTACTTTAAAAACTATGCCACTTCATGCCTTGATCCCCTACCCTGGGCCACCCCTCACAATACCCTTTCCAAGTAACATTCCAGAACTTTATTCTCTCTTGCCTTCAGCACACTAAACTTGCATTATGTCTCTTCACCCTGAGCCACCCTCTCTAAGCCCAAGCAGATACTAATATCTCATTTAATCTTCAGTAACTTGCCAAAATTCCTACAGCTAATAAGTGGTAGGACCATGATTACAGATCAGAGTCACTGGGCTTTAATGCTTATGCACTTACAGGAACATTATACTGCCTTTCAGAGTTACTTTGTCAAACTAATCTGCTAATGGACTAATACCAAACAACCACTTATCAAAAGAATGTAGAATAGCTGTGTTTGTTTTGTTATTACAGTCAGTGTGACACAGGAAGAGTTTAATTCTTTTTTCTAACCAAATTATATTGTTAGGACATTGGGAACCTTTTGTATATCTGGCTAGGTCCTATGACACAAATATAATACAGTATGATAAAGCACTAAATAGTGCCCATTTAAATCTCACTTAAAAATTGCAGACAATAGTAGATTAAAATAGTTGTACGGGAGATCAATAAGGAGGAAATTAATGATGGCTGAAATTATCAAGGAAGAAATAAAAGTTGTGTTTGTCTCAGAAGGATGGGAGAATTTATAGAGAAAGAAAGGGTCTTCTGTGCATGGGGACCAGCATAAGCAAAGATATGTCAACAATTAAAAGACTGGCTTCATTTTAATATAAGATACAGCTTAGAGAGATGTTTGAAAGTGTGTCAGCTTGGAATAACTGGTTATCCCTGACACAGGAGGGGATTTGCATTTGCACACATGCTATTTTCCATACACTTACAGTGGATTTTCTTGAAAAATATGAAGGAAAGGGCTTCCCTGACAGCTTCCTCAGACCTTTCTCTCCTATGAAGCAAAAGCCATAAGATGCTAAGAGTAAGGCAGGAAATCTCACTTCCATGGCACAGGTAAAGACTATTGCTTCCAAAATTTGTCAGCCTCTGAGGGGAGGATAGGAAACTCTTGTGCACCCAAAATTCAAGAAAATCCATTGCTCTTGGGGAAAAAACTACAAGCAAAGTAAGGAGCAGGGGACATTCTTAGACCCAGGACCTTACAAACATACCAAAGATAAGTTTGCTTCTACTGAGAGGAAAGAACAGGAATCTCCTGTGCAAGATCAAGCACAGGTAGAAGACAGTTTTGTTGGCTCTGTGGGGACAGCCAGGAATACTAGGAAGTCCTGTTCCTGAAGCCCAGGTGCACAGGGTCTGCCTCAGATGGAGACTAGAACATAAAAACAAAGAACCTGCCATGTCTCTATGAGCAGCCCAATATCAAATAACAGGTAACATTTGACTGCTGGAAGAGGAGCAAGAGCACAGAGAGAGACTCCCCTCTGTGGCCCAGGCATGCAAGGGCAGCCAAAAGCTGAGGGAGAAGCAGAAAAAACCTCCAGAAACACAATTCCCTCTCTAAGCATATGGTAGCAGCAGTCTACCACTAGAGGAACTCGAAACCTGTGGTGTGCTAATGGTAATGACAGCACAAATCACAATCCCTGCTCACCTCCTGAGTGGACTGACTAAATTTCACAATGAAATGAGTTTTACAAAAGAGGCAAGAGCATTTCCAGACATAACTGCTATTTACCTTAGTATCTGCTGTTCTTCTAAACACATTGTCTGCTATTCAATTTAAAAATTAAGGACCAAACCAAAAGCAAGTAAAAATAATTTATTGTCAAGAAATAATGCAATCATTACCCAGGTGCAGTGGCTCACACCTATAATCTTAGCTACTTGGGAGACAGAGATGGGGAGGATCACAGTTCCAGGCCAGCACTGGACAAAAATGCTTTTGAGACCCCATCTCAACCAATAACAAGGTGGGTATGGTGGTGTGCACCTGTTATCTCAGCTACAAGGGATACATAAGTAGGAGGACCACAGTCCAGGTTGGCCCAAGCATAAATGTGAGACCCTACTCAAAAAACACCTAAAGCAAAAGGGCTGGACATCTGACTCAAGTTGTAAAGTGCTTGCATAGCAAGTGCAAGGCCCGAGAGAGAGAGAAGAAAGAAAGGAAAGAAGAAAGGAAAGCAGTGGAAAGGAAAAAGGAAAGGAAAGGAAAAAGAGGAAAGGAAAGGAAGGGAGAAAAACACAAGCAAACAAACCTGATTCGAACATGCTGCAGATGCTGAGATGAATAGAGACTTTAAAGTAACAGCAATTAGTATTACAAATGACTTATTTAAAAAAAAAGATGAAAATACATACATGAACAGATGGAAGATTTCAGCATAGCAATCAAAATAACATGAAAGCATGAAATGGAAATAGTAGAAATAGAAAGGTACACCATAACAAAGAAATGTAATAAAATTACACAGCTGAAATTTGCCTTAGATTCATTAATAAATGGATACAGGCAAAGAATCAGAGAACTTGAATACAAGCCACTATGAATTATCCAAATTATAATGCAAAAGCTTAAAAAAAGAATAAAGTATCCAAAAGCTGTGAGACAATTTGTAGTTGACTGAGATACAGGTAATTCAAGTCTCAGAAAAAGAAAACAGAAAAAAATGGAACAAGAGGATTATTTAAAAACAGAATGGCTGAGAATTTTTCAAAAATAATAAAAGACCCAGGAAGTTCAGAGAAACAGAATATGAATAAACACACACACATATGTGAGTGTACACACAGTCCTCAAGATAAAAATAACTATAAAACAAAAATATAGATGATACAAAAGCAAAGTACATACAGAGGAACAAAAATTAGAATCACAATAGATTTCTCATCACAAGCCATGTAATCCAGAAAACAATTGGGTGACATCTTTAAAGTATTGAAAGAAAAATCTATTGACCCAGAAATCTATGCCTATTCAAACATTTTTCAAAAATGAATGGAAAGTGAAGTCTCAAACAAGAGGTATGATAATTTACTTCTAGCAAGTATACTATAAGAAATGTTAAAATAAGTTTTTCAGGGTTGGAGGTGTCGCTCAAGTGGTAGAGCACTGGCCTAGCAAGCATGAAGCCCTGAGTTCAATCCCCAGTACCGCCAATAAATAAATAAATAAACCTAACCTTTATTGTGCTGGTAACTAACTCATGAGAACAAAGCAAAACGGACTGGAAGTGTGGCTCAAGTGGTAGAGCCCCTGCTTTGTAAGCACAACACCCTGAGTTCAACCCCAGTCCCACAAAAAAAAGTTTTTCAAGCAGAAAGGAAATGATATAAGATGGAAACTTGAAAGAAATAGAGTGCCAGAAATGGTAAAAAATAAAAGTAAACATAGCAGTCTTCATCTGAATACTTTTCTCTCTAAAAGATGCTAAAAAGTTTTAAGAAAAAATTAACAATGTATAATGAATCTGCTATATGCATAAATATGCTATAAGTATGTAGAAATACATGTGTAAATATGCTACATGCTATAAGCACAACAGATGTGAGGAAGGGATTAGATACATTGGTGTAAGATTTTTATACTATATGTGAAATATTACTTGAATAATAATACAGTAATTGAAAAATATTATTTGAAGTTGGACTCTGATTAAATATGCATATTATAAGAATAGTAAACAAAAATATTTGAAGAGGGCATAAATATGTCAATAGAGGAGATAAAGTGGAATCACAAAAATTCCTGTTTATTCCAAAGAAAACACAGAAACAGGAAATGGTGAAAGAACCTAAGAGATGAACATAAGCACCTAACAAGACATACTTGTATATTTAATGGTATTGTTCTGGACACCTACAGAAAAGGTAGATCTTATCAGATTGGTAAGAAAAGAATGATCCACTTATGTACTGTTTACAAGAAACATCAAAAATAAAATGTGAAATGAAGAATAATATCCTCATGTGTTCATGGTGTAGTAAGGTATACTATATAAACCTTAACCAAAAGAAAGATAGGATGACTATATTTATTGATACCATACTAGGAACACTTCAGAACAAATAATGTTGCTACCAGAGATAAAGAAGGCTAATACATAAGTTTTCTGATCACAGCAGAATTAAACTAGAAACCATTATTCTGAAAAATGTCAAATTACATAGAAATTAAACAACCCATTCTTTAAAAAAAATCCATGAGACAAAGAAAGAGTCACAAAGGCAATCATAAAAGCTTTTGAATTTAATAAAAATAAAAAACATATCAATATACATGAGAAACACATAAAACATGTTTATAAGTAGAAAAGGCTTATATGCTGAAAGAAGAAAGCTTTCAAACGAATTATCTAAACTTCTAGCTTAATAAACTAGGAAAAAAGAATAAACTTAAATCCTCAAGCCTGAAAAAAGCAAGAAAATACAAAGGGCACAAATCAATGTCAGAGAAAATAGAAAAAGCATAAAAATCAATAAAACCAAAGCCTGGTTCTGACAAAAGAACAATAAAATTTACAAACCTCAAGTCAGATAGATCAGGAAGAAAGTAAAGATACAAAGTAGAAATGTTGGAAAGATAATAAAGGCATTACTACAGATCTTACAGAAAATGAAAAGGAAAATAATGAACTATTTGCCTATAAATTTGATTACTGAGACGAAACAGATAAATTCTTTGAAAGATACTGTCATTGCTCACTAGAGAAAAACTAAACAACCTAAATGGTCCCATATTTACTCTAGAAATTAAATCATAATTTGAAATCTCCAAACAAACAGAAGTAACGACAAAACCTCCAGTCACAGCTGTCTTCAATGGCAAATTATTTGGGACATTTAAGAAGACATAACATCAACTATGAACAAATTGTTCCAAAAATATAAGTGTAAGAAACACTGAGTAACACATACTTAGTATGATACAGCACCACTATTCTGATGTCAAACCTGGGAAAGCACATCATAAGTTAAGAATATACATGCAGAATGCCTTAACAAAATATTAGCAAACAGAATCCACCAATACATGCAAAGGAAAATAGATCACAGTTGTGGTAGGCAGGATAATGGCCCTAGAAAGATTTCCATGTCCTAATCCCCAGAGCCTGTGAATGTATTATGATATCTTTATATGTGTGTATGTAATGACATAGCATATATACTATGTCATATATTACATATAATATGAGATAGCAAAAAAATTACTGTTTCACATGGAATTTAAATTCCTCATTCAGATGACTTTTAGCAAAACTACTCTGGATTATCTATCTATTGGACTCAGATAAAAACACAGGGTCCTTAAACATACAAGGAGGAGGCAGAAAACAATCAGAGTGATGTGACAGGAGACTCAACCAACCTTTGCCAGCTTTGAAGATGGAAAGGGTAATGAGCAAGTAACATAGGCAGCCTCTAGAAGATGGAAAAGGCAAAAAAAAATTATTTTCTAGAGTTTCCAGAAATGAGCACAGTCCTATCACCTTGGTTTTTCAGCCCAGAAAGATCTGAATCAGACTTAAAACAGAGTTATAAGATAATATAGTTGGATATTTTAAGCCCCTATATGTGTAATAATTTGCAACAGCAGAATTATGAAATTAATGCAGTGGTCTTAATGGGTAGGACCAAGCTCTAAAACTGAGATAAACCATCATGAGGTAGAATAGAGTGTGGAATAGAGACCCAAAACACAATTGATTTTCTGCAAATTTAATGGACAACATATGGTATTTTCAACAAATAATACTGGAATGCTTTCCTATGTGACCAGAATATCTGCCCTGCCTCAACCAACTCTGTGGCAGAATTTCAGGTGACATTTGTTTTTAATGTCAAGATAGTTATGAAATGATAAAGGCACTAAGTATTCCCCAGCACAAATGTCCCTTCTTTTCCCTGTGGAAATATGGGCAATTTCAAGAATACTGGCACCATAGAATTTCACCTGTTTTCCTTCCTCACTTATTAAGTGAGGCTGGAGCTGCCCTGAAGTTTTACTTTAGCATGGGGTCTTTGAGAAGTGATTTCTGGGTCCTAGTACAACAAGGAAATGTAGATATTTACCAGGCTGGCAGAATAGCTTAGTGGTAGAGTGCCTACCTAGCAAGAGTGAAGCCCTGAGTTCAACTACCAGTACCAAAAAAAAAATAGACCATTGCCAATATTCCCTGGGTGATGGTTCCTTTTTGCTCCACGAAACAGGGATGTCTGCTCTGGAAAACATGACATAGGTGGTTTTATTTGTTTTTTATAAATAATATGCTTTGAAAAAATCCCAAAAGAATGAATCTTAATGATGGAACTGACTTATTATGTATTTATTCTATAAACCTAGTGTTTCACCTGTCAGGCTAGCTTCAAGCAGAGTACAATTCAATTGCAGTTATGCCAGCCACACTACTCAAGGACAAGTTTAAAGCCAAATTCTTCCATTCTGTCCATATGTGACCACTACATCTGGCTTGAGCTTGATGGAATTTACTTCACTCAGCAACTAGTTACACACTTAGCTTGAGTATGACTTAATTTCAAGCCTTTGTTTTTGATTCATTGGCAATGTCTTAGACATCCACAATGAATAGCTGAAAAGTAAAAGTCTCTGTGTCTTAGACCTTATGACTAAATGGTCAGAGAAAATTTCTAATCAATTCACTCAACTATTTGAATAAAATCAATTGAATTTATCACTTCATCTTTTTGCCCTTCTTATTCTATTTTCCCACCTCCACAGTGACCTCTAGGAATTTTTTTTTTTGGCAGCACTAGGGTTTGATCTCAGGGCCTCTCCCTTGCTAGGCAGGTGCTCTTACTACTTAAGCCACTCTGCCAGCCCTTTTCTTTGTGATGGGTTTTACCAAGATAAGATCTCAGGAGCTATTTGCCAGGGGCTGGCTTCAAACCACAGTCCTGTTGATCTCGGCTTCCTAAGTAGCTAGAATTACAGGCGTAAGCCACCAGAGCCCAGTGACTTCTTGGAAATTTTAAGTTTCCTAAATAGAAGGTATAAATTACCAATCAAATTGGAAAAAGAAAAGTAACAACATGAGGACTGGTATGCCTTAGAAAGGAGATGGAGGTTGCATAAAATGGACTATTTTCAAAAATTATCTGTCTCTAGACAGGGCTTAAAACTTCAAAGCCCTCTGCAGTTAATCATTCCCTTCACCAAGTCACCACTCTGTTCTTGTGCACTTTGATAGACTTATAAAAAGAAGTTGTGGAAGGAACTCTATCCTCTGTGAGTTCCTGCAATAGTATCTGCATCTATACAGGGGAGTGCATTGTTAGAGAAGTAGCTTCTATGATATGTGGGCAATGGCATTTCCAATTCTAATTGGATGCAACTTCCTTAGTTAAAGACTTCGTCTGGATTCAGGATATTTAACCGTGGCCATATCAAGGGTCCAGTACATGGTCCTGGTCTAGGGCTTCATCAGTCTAGATAGCTCCGCTCCCCCCAAATTCTATGGTTATCATCATCTCTCCCAGGAAGCCAGCCCTGGAGCAGGTAATGAACAGAGAATTCTACAATCATAACAGCTATTGATGGTATCTGATTATAACAAGGCAGCTTTGTCCTGCTTGCCTCTATTATTTCTTTGATTGGCAAAATCACTTTCGATCTGACTTACCACTACACAGTCTTGTGTATAGTGTCCTCAGCAATCTCTCCGTCCTGGATATTTGCTACTATAATACCAACAGTCAATGGCCTGACCTTCACCTTGAATTGCTTCTGGCCCACTCCTTTTCCCAGATGAGAGTTGGATGGGAGAAGATAAACCTATGAGAATAACATCCCAGTCAAAAGTAACATAAGAATGTTAAAGAGAGTGAATTATATGGGAAGGGGAGATCCCCTTGGACTAGAGGAGAAAGAAAGTGGGAATGGCGGAATGGCTGGGAGAAGAGGATGGAGAATTTAGCACTTATCCCAGCTAATAACTGGGGATTCTGAAGCCGAACTTCCTGTGTCCAAATCCTGGTTCTTTTACTTAACTAGCCATGTAAACTCAGACATTTTGTGCAATCTTTTTTTGCGTCTCTATTTTTTAACCATAAAATGGCAAAAATAATAGTGCCTAAATATCACACAGACATTTTGAGGGTAAAAGACATTAAGCCACAGGAAGTAGTTGGAAAGGTACAATCACTCAGTAAATGATAGCTATTACCATTGTTACCCTTGCTCCTCAATCACTTAGCAGAGTAAGAACTTCTCCAGGTACTCACCTTTTCTGATTTCTATTAATACTCACAAACATTTGGGGCACATATCATGAGGTCTGTTTATGAAGCATAGAATAATATATAAGTGATTGAATGAGTAAGTGATTAATGAGTGAATGAAGGAATTACACTGAGAGATTTTTAATAATAGAGCCCCTGGTGGAAGATGTCTACTCAAGCCAAGATTCCTCTTGAGTTCACATGCCTATGTATATGCTAGCTTTCACTTATCCAGTCTTAGGAAGGCAGTGTGGGGGCTGGATATGTACAGACCTCCGGAACACAGCCAGCATGAAAGAACAGAGCAAAGGCAAGCAAATAAGAGAACAAAGTTTGAATCGTGGCTCTGCTACCATGTGATGTTGAATAAGCTATCCTACCTATGAGCCTCAGGTTTGTCATATCTAAAATGGGAACAATGGTGCCTATGTTTCAGGGTTCTGGTAAGAATCAAAAGAGATAAATTAAATGATGGTGCTTGCTATTCCAACTGAGTTTTCTTCCCATTTTTATGTGGTAATAACTGATATTAAAACATACTTGCTGATGGTCCTGGAGTTTGACACACATAGGGGCAGGGACAATTGAAGCACCCCAGTAGCGGGTAGGATAAAAACTTTCTGGAGGCCACCCACACACCGCTGCCATTGAGAACAGCGAACACTTTCCAGTACTTATTTCTACACAGTCATCAGCATCTTAGGGCTTGCAGCCATTCATGACTCAGTGCTGTGCTTCCAGCCTCTTATTTTCTCAGTACCCAGCAGGCAATATGGAATCAATAATATTTGTCAAATTGATTTCAGTTACAGATCCACTCTTCCACCACTCATATCATTCCCTCTGTGTGTCTCTCTTTGCTCCCAACCTGCTCCTTGCTCCATTCATATATATTCATTCAAAAAATTCTAACTGCTTACCAACTGAGTGTCAAGCCCTCAGCTAGGTTCTGACAGGCACTGTTGTAGTGGAAAATTACCTCCTCATTCTTTTTCTCTCTCTCTCTCTCTCTCTCTCTCTCTCTCTCTCTCTCTCACACACACACACACACACAATTTCTTATACTGTGATTTAATAACTCCTTTTGTCCTCTCCCTTTTTCTGTATCTCCATTTGTCCAGCCCAGTCACTCACTAACTCACTTCAGCTTTGCTCAGCCCTCAAGTCCTCTGTCACTGCCTCTTATTCACCTCTCTGAGCCCAACTCCCCAGAGACAACTTCATTACTGGGAAATTGACACAGACATCCCAACAATAATCCTGCACAATAGAGAAGGGTCCTAGCTGGTTCCACATGGATGAAATGAAACCTCCCTACAACCTTTCCAGAAGGTCACCTTTCAAATTTGTAGAGTCTGTAGGGAACCACCAGGTCATCACTACTTCTGCTCCCAGTCACCCTCCAGACATGCCTTTCCTGGTTTGCAGCTCCCCATCTGGAGTTCCCTGGTGCTCCTAGAAGGTGCTCAAATTAATTCTTTATTCATAGTTTCATTCAACCAAAGTTTTGCAAGCATTTACTTCTCTTAAGATCTTTTCCATGCAATTTCTTCCTTTACTCCTCAAAACAACCTGCATAGGATATTAATACTGTTATCACCTACTTATTAGGAAACCTAAGCCTAGAAAGATGGCATGACTAACCTAGGGGTTCCCAAGTCAATAAATGGCAGAAGAAACTCAGAAATTTGGATCTCCTCCAACTAAGTATCTCTGCTCACCAATCTTACCCACAGTGAATCAATACATTATGGAACTGAGTGATGGACACGGCCTGCTTAGAGGTCTTGCATTTACGACTACCAATCTAACATCTCTTCCTGGATGTCTTATGAGCATTGCAAACTCCAGTGTTCCAAACTGACTCATGAAAGGTCCCATTTCCCTGACTTCTCTACCCACTCCCTGCATCTGCTCAAGCCAGTTCTCCCTTTCCTGCTCATGTCCTCTTTATTAGTTAATGGCACCACCATCCCAAGTTGTCTAAACCATAACAATGCCCAGGAGGTCTCTTGTGCCCTTCTCTTTTCCTGCCAAACTTCACCTCCATGACTGATGATTTTATTACCATTATACCTTGCTAACTGTGAATCCATGTCTATATCCCCACTACCAGGCTATTACTCAGAGCCTCATTATCATTTGCCTTCACTTCAGTAAAACTCTCCAGTCATTATTTATTTTAAGTCACTTTCATTTCTTCCTTCTCATTAATCCAAATTCTTAACAACGTGGCATCTCAGAGTCTATCCTTAAACTACATCTCTATCTGCAATTGCTCCCTTGTGACCTCAACCTGTTTCATGGTGTTAAATATCACTGATCTGTCCTCAACTCCCCAATTTTTAGCTTTGATTGGATACCTCCCCTAAATTACAGATACATATATCCAATTGACATTGGACACCTATACTTGGATAGTAAATAAGCCTCTTAAACTTATGCCATAAACCAAATTCCTGATGTTCCATAAATCTCAAAACTGTTCCTATCTCAGCCCCCCACCACCACCCATATTGGTTAATGATGTCCCCATTCTTTTTGTTGCTCAGACCTTGGTAACTCTAGGAAATAGCAAGCATGCTCTTGCCATAGGATTTTCCTACCTGCTGTTTTCTCCATTTGAAATGTTATATGGCTGTATATTGATATTTTTGTTCATTTCGTTCAGTTTTCTGTTCAGTTAGCATCTTAGCAGAGAGGACTTCCCTGACGACCCTATATAAAACAGCAGATGCCCTCTCCCATCACTCCCCATCCCCTTATTCTTCCTTATTTTTCTTCAGCCCCTCTTTACTACGTGAAAATTGTATATTTATTTGCTGATTTGTTTATGATCTATCTCAGCCTTTAGAATGCAAACCCCATGAAGACAAGGAATTTCATTTGATGCTCTATCCAAAGGACTTAGCAGAATGCATGGGACCTAAGTGTCCAGAGACTGTTTGCTAAGTTAATAGATGAGTGAAATAAATAAACAAATGAATATACATAAAGATACACAATATGTTCTGCACTTTCAGGTCCCCAATCACTTGCTTAAGTTGTTCCTTCTGCCGGCATGCCTTTCTTCTACCTGTGTAAATTTTGCTCATTCTCTTAAATTTCAGCTCAAATATTGCTTCTTCTGTAAAGCTCCATCCAACTCCTCCCAAAGCAAAATTAATCTTCCCCTCTTGTGTTGCTCTAACTCTGGCATATAATTCTCTACAGCATTCATTATTTTCTGCCTTTTGTTGAACTTATCTATATATCAGGCTGATCCCATGACTAAACACTGAGCTCCTTAAAGTGGGGAATTCCCTGAAGTGTCTAGCATGGTGCCTGGAACACTGTTAAATTGAATGGAAGGAAACTTAATGCTTATTATCAAAGTAGACAACTCTAATTAAAGATAATTAGCCTTGAGAATGGCAGTGTTACCAGCAACTCAATTAATGAACGCTAATTGCTCTTCCCAGACATGGGCATTTACTGGTAGTCAGCTTGGGCTGTAACATGTATGAATCTCTTCACGGGTAACTTTAGGTCTGTGAGATAGTGCTATAGCCTGGGCTATGTGAGTTCTTCTGCACGCCCACCCCCACTCAGGGCAGCAGCATAAGCACTGGGGAGCCTGGAGTAGGGTCCATGCCTTTGTCATCACACTGGCGGAGGCTCCCTCTAGGAAGGGGAACAATGTCCATCTTCTCATGCTAGAAGCTAAGCTACTTACAGTGGATGGACAATGTCTCTCTAATTGGATTGGAAGATATTTTGAGTAAAGAGATCTTTGCTTCTCCATCTCACTGGCACCACATCAGAGTGGGAAGTTTCTCCTAACGGCAGTTTCCCCAGGGTATATAACAAGGCTTCCTAAGAGTTAAGACCTCATTAGAGTAAATTAGAATTCATGTTCCTTCTATCAGAATTGTGGTTTCACAATGTGAGAGATACTGAGCAATCTCTACAAGTCAGAAGAACCATCTCTTGTGCTCTCAACAAGTTTCATGACTTTAAATATCATCTATGTGTTGAGGACTTCCATATTACTATCTGGTTCCCAGACCTTCCCACTAAATTCCAGGATCCTATATCCACTTGTCTATTCAACATATATACTTGGGTATCTAATAGGAATTTCAAACTGGAGATTTCCCAAAACAAAAAACCACATACCTCCTGAGTTTTCTCTTCAAATATGCTCTTTCTTCATTTGATGGCCAATTCATTCTTTCACATGGCCAAGTCAAAAACCTTGAAATCATGCTTGACTCCTCTGTTTTTCTGACACCCATATCCTATGTGTTAGGAAAAATTGGTGTCTTGACCTTCAGCATATTTCTAGTGTTCAACCACTTCTTGCCACCTCTACTACTATCATTTTAGTTCAAGCCACCTATCAGTTCCTTCTCAACAGAGCAGTCAAAATTTATACACACACACACACACACACACACACATACATATACACATACCTATGTGTGTGTGTGTGTGATACCTATGTGTGTGTGTGTGTGTGTGTGATATCATGGCACTCTATTCTCAAAATATTACTTTGAATACAAGCATTTTTATTACAGTGTGTAATGGTTAATTTTATATGTCAATTTGATTGGACTGAAGGATGCTCAGGCAGTTGGTAAAACATTATTTCTGGGTGTGTCTGTAGGGCTGTTTCCAGAAATATTAGCATTTTCATTAGTATATATTAATTGTACATAGGGGTCTCATTATGATATGCTCATACATGCATGTTATGTAATTTGATCAAATTTATCTTCTCTATTACTCTTTCTTATCCCCTCCCCCATGTTTTTATAATTTTGATGGGTTTCACTATTCTATTTTCATTTGTGCATCATATTTATTCCTCCCATCACCCTCTCTTTGCTTTCCTTCCTTCCCCTGGCTCACCACCCAAACATCCCCATTTTACATTCATGTCAATTTTTTAAAGATTCCACATATGAGAGAAAATATGATATTTATCTTTTTCTTTCTTGCTTATTTCGCTTAGCACGGTGATCTCCATTTCTATCTATTTTTCTGCTAGGGTGGGACTAGAGTTCTAATTTCATACTCCCTATTCCTCTTCTATGTTGTATTAGTTCACTAGGGCTGATATGACAAATTACCACAAACTAGGTAGCTAAGACAACAGAAATTTCTTTCTCACAACACTGGATGCTAAAATCTAACATCAGGCAGGATTATTTTTTTCTTAGGCATCTCTCCTTAGATTATAGATGACTGTCTTCTTTTTATATTTTCACAGTCTTCCTTTTTGCATATTCATGTTCAAATTTCATCTTCTTATCAGGACAACAGTTATTTTTTATTAGAATCCACTCTGACAACACCATTTTAAATTAATTAATGTTTTGAAGTCCATACGTCCAAACAGTCACATTTTGAGGTATTAGAAGTTAAGAATTCAACATGTCAATTTTCAAGGGACACAATTCAGTCCACAATGCCTACTTGATTTTTTTTAGCATTTATCTCTACTAAATACACTACATATTTTACTTACATATTGTGTTCACTTTTTTTATTGTCTTTCTTCCCCTATAACATTTATTTTCAATGAAGTCAGTTATTTGAACCTATTTTTGCTCAATAACATACCCCCAGTTCCTACAATGGTGCCTAGAACACAAGAGGCCCTCAATAGATACATGCCAAAATAATTAATATTCCCTTCTCCGTCGTGAGAGTTACTGAAAACTGGGACTCCTTAGAGTATGCAGACTATCTCTCCCTCATCAGCCAGGCCTTTCATCATGATTGGGAACCACATCTCCTCCTGACTAGGTTGTGATTCTTCTCTAATTAAATACCAAGGGCAGTGTTTTGCTTTATATAAAATCACTCATTGTAAGTCCAGAGCTAAAAGAAAAAAAAATCAATGCCTAGTGAATAAATTCTCTTTAATGCGAGTCATGTTAACAAAACTGTAGATTTACGACCTAAGCATCTACCCTCCCTGTTTTGATATTGGGCTTCTGATGTTAATTTGATTCATTTATCTCGTACCAATGTACAAAGACCGCTGAGCTGAGGAACTTTATAGTGCAGTGGAAAATTATTGGAGAAAAACTAAATAAAAAATGTATCCTGTTCCCTCATTTGTCCCCAAATTTTGTGCAATCTAGGACATACCACTTCCCTGATGAGGGACTCAGTTTTCTCATGTGCAAAATGAGAGAACAGGAAAAATTATTGTGTTCCTATTCTTAAATGATGGTGATGTCACCATCCTTTGCTCAATTACATAGGCCAAAATCTTTAGCGTAACCCTAGATTTCTCTCTTTTCCTCACCATTCAAATCAAATCCATCATCAAGTCTGTCCTTCTATGTCCATTCTATCTCCTAAAGATATCTTCTGTTAGATATACTGCGCTAGTGGAAGCCAATATCATCTCTAGCCTGGACTGCTGGGATAATATCATCTAAGTCTTTTTAAACCTCGTGCCCTGCTATTTCATTGCTCCACTTAAAATCAATAAATTTTGCCCATTATTCTCTAGGGGAAAGTTCCATAACCTAGATCTAAGAACTCTCATTATCTGGTCCCTAATTAACTCTCAAACATCATCCCCTGCCTCATCCCACATGCTTCAACCCTGTGAAGATCTCCAAACTAGGATATTACTTGCTCAATCACCTAACCTGGACCTGGACCCCATCCACATCTCTCACCAGCTACACACTCACACCTCTCTCCTTTACAAAGCCAATTTCTATTTATCTGCCAAGACTCACCTCACGTTATGTGACATGTGAGAATTCCTGCCGTTACCCCCACTTTGAATCAAATGCTTCTGACTTCTGTTTCCCTGGGGTTTTTCATCCAACTATAAAAGCACTACCTCCTTGCATTGTAATGATCTATTTACATTGGTTTGGTCATGATTCTCCCCCCTAGGAGTCTATGAACTCCTTAAAGGCAGGTATAATGTCTTGCTCATCTCTGTATCTCCAGTGCTGAGCCCAGCAGGGAAGGTGAAAAGGAGACCAAAGTTCCTTCCCAGGAAAGATCTAAAAACTAATAAATTTGACCAACTCGTAAAACACTGGTTCAAGTCCCCATTTGGTCTTTTATTAACTGTGTTACCAAAGTGCATCTGCGCTGGGTATTTCACCAAAAACATGTCATTTAATCCTTAGAACAATTATTATTGATATAATTGTTAGTTAGTATAACTAATGTTAATTAGTATAATTAACAATGATAATGTTATCAATATTATTATTGAAAATTAATATTATTAATAATATGCAATATTATTAATGCCATTACTGTTTAGAGATGATGAAAGAGACATCATAAGTAAACTTATCAATGTCACAAAAGTTAGATATGGATTACTAAAGAGTCTCTACAAAGATAAGGAAGGCACAGAGTTATCTTGTCTCCAAATTGAGATACTGGTGGTAAAAGACCAAATTGTGACATCTGGAGTAAAGGAGCCAGTGGGTATCATTGGCATGACAGGTTTTGATATCTGGCAGAAAGCCCCAATACTGCTAAAGCAAACTTGTATACTGGTGTTTTCTATTGCTATAGCAAAATACTTGAGGCTAAGTAATATATAAATAACAATGTTTATTTAACTCACAGTTTTGGAGAGTCAAAGTCCAAGATCAGGCAGCTCCATTGATTCAGTAAGCTCCCCCCACACCCCCCATGGCTGCATCACATCATGGCAGTTGGCACTGGGAGTGTTTATGAGAGGGAGAGAGTACATGATGAGGCAGAGAGAGAAAGATAGGGAGGAGCCAGTATTGCTCTTTAATAAAAACTCACTCTTTTTTTTTTCAGAGTCCATTCATCTTTTTATTATCCATGAAGATAGAAAACTGGCTAAAAGTTCTCAAATATGAGTTAGGGATAGGATTCAGTGGCAAAACATTTGCCTAGCATGCTTGAGACCCTGGGCTTAATCCTCAGCACCAGAAAAAAAAAATCTTTACACAGTAGTTGTCTTAGTACATTCAGAATGCTATGATGACATACCATTAACTGGGTGCTTAGATATGACAGAATCTTACTTCTCACAGGTCTGGAAGCTGGAAAGTTCCATATCCAGACCCTGTTCCTCTTATAACCTCACATGGTAGAAATGGTGAGGGATCCCCCAGAGACCTCTTTTATAAGGGCTCTAATCTCACTCATGAGGGCCCCATCCTCCTTCATGATCTAATCACTGCACAAAGGCTCCTTTTCAGGGGGGCTGGCAAAGTGGCTCAAGTGGGACAGTGCCTACCTGGCAAGCGTGAAGGTGTGAATTCAAACCCTAGTATCACCAAAAACACAAAACAAAACAAAAAAAACCAAAATTCCTCTTCTTAATATCACAGTCACCTTGAGAGTTAAGTCTCAATGCTTTGGAAGTTAGGTCCCAATAAATTTGGGGCAGGGGAAGGTATGGCAAATATTCAAGCCATAACAGTAATAAAAAGCTCCCAAGAATTATGAGACAATAAAGTTGCTTTCTTTTTACCAGGCTAAGTAACTTCAGTTCTTCATCAAGTACTCGTTTGCTTTAGCCAAAATAATAGAATACAACTTTTCAAAGCTGTGGTTTATTTAAAGAATAATTCCCAAATAAGGAGGACTTCATGGCTATCAAAAAAACAAAACATCTGCTTTGCCTCTGAGTATCTTTTTTCCATTTGACACAAGCAAACTGGACAACTAAAAAGGGAAATGTAAGAAAAACTCACTCTTAAAAGAACTAACTTAGGGTCCCATGAGAACTGCCTTATTCACTTCTGAGGTTAAGGCCTCCAAATGACCTCCCACTTGACTCCACTTCTTAATGGTGCAACCACCTCTTAACATTGCCACATTAGGAACCAAGCTTCCAACAAGTAAATCTTTGGTGAGACACAAACCTTACCCAAAGCTTAGAGCATGATTAAAGTCCATAGAAAGCAGTAGGATGGGTGAGGGAAAGTAGGAAGGAGGTTTTACTTTTCCGTTGGGGCCTGTTTTCTGACTTAGAATGTTAGGTGATACAGCATCAACTTCCAGTGGTGCTTCCTTTCCTTTTCTTCCGTAGAAAACTCTGTGTGTGTGTGTGTGTGTGTGTGTGTGTGTGTGTGTGTGTGTGTGTGTGTGTGTGTGTGTGTGTGTGTGTGTGTGTGCATGTGTACTTGAGACAAGAGAAAACAGGTATTTCTAGTTGAATCCAATTAAATATTAAATGCATTTATTGGCCATGGTGGAATCACTTTTTTTTTGCATTAGTTACCAACTGCTTCTCTCCCCATCCCACCTCTTCCTTGGCTAATGTGAGTCATTCTGAACTTCTTGGGCACCCTGCTAAAGAACATTGCCAGGTTTTTTTTCCCTCCCCCTAAATGCTTCAAGGTTTTCAGCAAAATCAAAGGTCATCAATTCTAGATCCTGGCAAAGATTCACAGAACAAATATTCAAATAGCATCTGATTTTGAACTGAAAATAGCTAGGTGGGTCATTTCCCATAATTCCTTGAGATGAAGCTCCAAGACAAAAAAGAAACACTAACTTGTACAATAAGACCTTTTCTCTAGGAAGACACAACTCCTTACCAGGAGATCTGACTTGCCAAGCAATATGTAAGCTGAGGTTCAGCCCCTATGTGACCAGGCATCCTTACATAGACGACAGCCTGCACAACTATCTGTAATGGATCTGATTTCCACAAAGACTCTCTTACCATTCCACAAAAATGCATCCATAATTGGTATTCTTGTGCTTTTGCTCCCTACAGCCAGAATGAACTTCTCCCTCTTCTCATCCTAGCAAACTTCTATTTATTAATCAAATCTTCACCCAAGCATCCTTTGTTTTGTGAAAACTTCCCTGACTTCCAGGTAGTTGAGCAACTTCTTTCCTCCTTGGAATAGCTGGGCATTGTGTTTAGACATCTACTTTATCACCTCTTGCACAAGTTGTAATCAATGACTTGTCTGACCTACTGGATTTTAAGCTCTTCAAGGGAAGTCTCACTGGACAATCCAACCATGCGTATTCTCCCATATCCAACCTCACTGCTCCAATGCCACCACAACTTGAACTTGGCACAGGGCCCTGCACACTGTAGACACCTAGCAAATAGAGAACTTAGAATAAATATGGGATGATGTGAGGGACAATAGGAGTCAAGTGATAAGTTATATGTCAAAAGAGGAATCCTATTTCCCAATAGTTCCTTGAATAGGCCCTATGATATACCCAGCTGATCCCTGCTCTTGCTGATGGAGTCAAATCCCCAGTAAGCTCTCTACTAGCACTGAGAAATTCCTTCAATTTCGATTTTGGATAAACAATTCAATCCCACCTATGACAGTGTTTTGTGACATTCAGATCTTTGCATCCCCAAAGTAACCCAGGCACATAAACCACCTCCACAAGATACCGCCATCATGAAGCATTTCCAACTCTGACAAGGCCTGCCAATTTGTTACTTCATTAACTGGTGGGCCAAAAGGGAATATAGCAGCAAAGATCTCCAATACCTAAGAGCACACCTAGAGAGCCTTCTTATCTTTTTTTTCTTTTCTTTGTTCAACATCAGCTATATCATAAATATTTTGAAGTTTACCTTTGAATATATATTTGTACTTTTGATAATTATAGCTTCTATTTGGATTGGTCGACTATAAATTGTCTCTGTACTTATGAATTTACATACATACCATAACAAATTACAAGTACATGTCTGCTCCATGTACTTTTTCATATAGTTAAGAACATTGTTTCGTGCAAGGGCAAGACAGCACACACCTGTAATCCTAATGCTCGAGAGGTGGAAGCAGTAGCAAAGGTAGTTTAAGGCCAGCCTGGGCTACCTAATGAGACCTTGTCTCCAAAAACAAAACAAAACAAAGGGAACATTGGTTTTCTATGATAATGTGGTCCAACAAAATTTGTGCTCTTGTTAGCATCACCAAAACAATTGTATCTTCAGTGTTTAGCTTTCTAACTCAATTTATAATCACACACAAAGAGTAATATCAGATATTTTACCTTCAGTGGAAAGAAGCTTTCAGGGGAAATTTATTTTGTAAAGTGGGTGAAAAAAATAAGAAACATTAAATATTTGTTATAAACTGCATCATTTAATTCTCACAGTTAACCTTTTTCAGCACTGTCATTTTGTTTTTCAGACATACATGATGAAATGAATATGAACAAAACATAGAACATAGTTATTTAACCTAAATTAAAGTCACGTGCTTTCGCATCAGTACATGGGTTGCCTTATCATCTCAAGTGCAAACTCAAGTACAATGATGCCTAACTTTTGAAAGAGATACTGATTTCTTTTGCAGATTGTGTTGCTAAGTTTTCATATGACTATGATTTCCATGTTAGATGGTAAATGTAAAAAGGACTTTGAATAAGTTTAATAGAGTCATACTACTCATATTTTATATATAAATGGAAAATTTTTAAATATGTATCTTCATTTTTCATGGGTCATTACCACTACAGGTCTCCAAATCAGGCTCTTTCCACTAGATCAAACTCTCAATTAATAACAGGTGCTAAATGAATGCTCATCAAGACAGAACAGAGCGCTATAAGATTAGTTCATGCCTTAAAAGAATTTTGCCCCATGAGGACAAAATTATTTTTACTTTTTATTTCAAGTAATCATAGTTAATATTTTATTCCTTTTGATATTAAAATCTCAGTCATCCAAGAATAGGTCCTATTTTTTATTTAAGTTAAACTTATTTTAACTCATATATAAAAACATAAATTTATACATATTAATGGGCACCATATAGTATTTCAATATGTGTATACATTGTGCAACATTAATATCCGGTTAAACAAATGTCTTCTCAAACTTCTTTAAGGTGAATGAATATGTTTTAAATCTTTTCTTCTAGGTTTTTAGAATGCACAGTACATTATTGTGCTATGCAATAACACACCAGAATGCCTTGCTCCTATCTAACTGTAACTTAGTACACAATGATCAGCCTTTCTCCATCCTTCCTTCCCTCCTGGAGCTTCTTTATGAATGGAGTGTATTTCTCTGCTGCAGACAATATGGCCTGCTTCCAAACACTGGGGACTTGTTCTTCAACTCTTCTGTACATCTGTATCTATCACAGATATCTCTAGATCCATGGAATCTGCCAAGTCATTTAATGCAAGCAGCAGTGCCACTTATATTATTCTGGATATTCTTCAATGCCCTTTCTTGCTTTTAGTTCCACTTAAAACAAGACAGTTTATATACAGAAATATATAAGGAACTCGATCGACTCAATAGCAAAAGAGAAAGAAAACAAGCAGTCCAATTTGAAAATGAGTAAATAACCTTAATTGCCATTTCTCAAAAGAAAACATGCAAATGACCCAGAGGTACATGAAAAAATGCTCAGCGTCACTACTCATTAGAGAAATGCGAATTGAAATCATAACACAATATCTCCTCACCCCAATTACAAAGGTTATTATCAAAAGGACAAAAAATAACAAGTTCTGGTGAAAATGAGGAGAAAGAGAAACATTTTTACAGTGCTGGTGGGAATGTAAATTAATGTAGCCATTAAGGACAACAATTTAGAGACTCCTCAAAAACATTAAAAATAGAACTCCATATGATCCAACAATCTCACTCCTGATTATTTCCAAAGGAAATGAAATCAGAATGCCAAAGAAATATGTTCATTCCCATGTTTATTGCAGCACTATTCACAATAGCCAAGGCATGGAATCAACTTAAGTGTCCATCAACACATGAATGGATTAAAATTGTGGTACATATACAGAACATAATATTATTCAGCCATGAAAGAATGAAATCCTGTCATTTGATACACCATGGATAAACCTGGAGAGCATTATGTTAAGTGAACTATGCCAGTCACAGAAAGACAAATACTGCACAATCTCATTCATATGTGGAATCTAAAATAGATTGATCTCATAGATGTAGAAAGTAGAATAGTGGTTAAAAGAAGCTGGGGAGCAGTGGGTGTCAGACCAGGAATGTAGAAAGGTTGTTGAATGGGTACAAAGTTACAGTTAGAAAGGAAGAATAAAATCTGGTGTATTAAAGCACACTAGGGTAATTGTAGTTAACAATATTACATTGTTTAGTTAAAGAGAACTAGAAGAGAGGATTTTGAATGGTTTCACCACAAAGAAATGATAAATGTTGGAAGCAATGGCCATACTCATTGCTGTGATTTGATTATTCACAATGTAAACATGTATTGAAACATCACACTGCACCCTGTAAACATGTCCAATTACAATGTTACTCAAAAATAAAATAAAACTTATTTAAAAAATACCTCCCCCCAAAATCTGGAAGATTTCAAGTTTATCTCATAAATAGGTCCAGCCTTATTTCTAATTGCAATGTATGCAGTTTCTAACCTCCTAAAATACCCTATGCTAATTTCTCAATAGTAGAAGGGTTAAGTTATTATAACATGTCTTTTTGCATACAGGACATACTGGGATGGCCCAGATAACTGGATCTTAAAATATTCACCAATATGAGAAGTCACTGTGTCCTTATAAGGTTTATTTTATATCTCTTGGACCTAATGAATACAGAATATTTTCTACTTCTTTACTAGAGCCAGTGAAATTGATACACTGGACCACTATGAGATCCTGTAGAATTTCTAGACTATCGTAGCATCTTTAAACGATATTGTATTAAAGAATAGGAGAGTTAAAATAAACTTGTATCAAGACCATGAATGGATACTTCTACCTATCCAGTTGAATATGAACAACCTGTCATCCTTCTTCCCAAGGGATATTGAAACAAATCCATATCAAAGCTACTTGTTATTAACCAGAGGCTATATTGATAATGATCTATTATTATAAAAATATCATATTTGGCATAGAAACTTTAATTGGGGCTATTATTTATGTTTGTATTAGTTCATCATCAATCATCTGATTTTTGTAGGGTAAATGGGAGGAAATGTGGACCTTCATCCCTGCTTCCTTGAAGTCTTTGAGAGTGTCACTAATGTCTACCATTCCACATAGGATATGGTATTGTTTTCAACAAGTTGTCTTGCCTTGGGGAGGGAGTGCTCTAAGAATGTTCACTGTGCTCTCCTACCATAATACTTCCATGGACCTAGAACCAATAGTCAGATTCTTCAGCATGCTAAGTATATCTCTCAATCAGAAACTCTCATTGAGTATGTCTGTGGATACATTGGACTTTCTCGGTAAGGTGGGCCAAAAATTCTATTTTGGACAAGTACCTATTCTAATAGAAGGAAAGTATTATGGTGCTTTGGTTTCCTTAATATCTGTTTATTCAAGCTCTGTATCTAACAATACTCAAAAGATATGGGCAGTAGCCCTTTTCCCAGTGTACACGTATCCTAATAAATGTTAATAAGTCCCTTTGAGGGAAGAATGCATAGAATCATTATTACATATAATTAACTATTGCATTACCCTTCTTCAAGGGTACTTAACCTATATTTCAGTTGCTGACTTCTGAGACTGAGAAATGGCTCTTACAACAGACAAAAGTATCTTAACTTTTCTTTGGGATAGTGTAGACAGATCAAATTCTATTCATTTATGAATTTTAAATAAATCATATATCTCAAACACCACCCTTATTGGTACCTCGCCTCTACGAATACATTTATCTATTAGTCATCACTATAGATTTCAACATTGAAGGAACCTCTGGTTGCTATTCGGACCTTGTAAAGCATACAATAATTATTTTCACCTTATCTGTGACAGTTATGTGCTTCCATCTGACTTTTGCGCTTCTGGAACATTATCATTTCCACTGATGTCAGTGAGCTCAATTTCATAGTCATATCTCCTATAGTCAGCTCCAGCCAAGCTGAGTATAGAACATCTGCTTCTTAACTTCTCAAACATTTTGCAATCATCCCTCACTAGTAAATCTCTTTTCATATTAGACAAAGAAATATCCTGGGTCTTCCCAAAGAACTCAGTCATCTAGATGTTTCTCAGATTTTATGAAACAGCTCCATTCTAAGATGTTCATTCTTAAGAACCTTTTGATAACTTTCTTAACACTCTGAAAAAGCAGTTCAAACATCTCATCTTATTTAACATGGTCCACATTTTTTTCCAAAATTTCCAGGAATTATCCCAGCTATCTCAAATCAGGCCTGGCTCCAGGCCAGGTATTATTATGAGATGTGCTAAATATTGAGTTACAGTAGAGTATTCACCTACTGAAAACAAAAAATATCCCTTTTGCATATACAGTTTCATATTTCATTCCTCTCTATCAAGTATCCTCAAGATATATACCCAGGCATGTTCTCCCAGTTTTTGATGTTTCATATTGTTTTGATGTTTCATATTGTTAGGCTCTGTAGCTCCATTAGTTAACATTCGTCCCACTTAGAAAGGCCATTCCTTCCCCAGATGAGCTGTGCTGACTTAGCCTACTTATTGAACCATTGGTCAAAAGGGAATGGGGGAAGATCTTGAGAAGATCAAATACTGTCTTGCAAAGCATTTGCCTCAGTTAAAATCTCTGCATTGTCTTCATACAAGGCAGTGTTATTATCTACTAGCAAGGAAAGGAGGACTATTTTTGACAAGTTCACATCATTTTGGGGAATATGAAGGTTCAGTATTCTTCAGTGTGTAAACATAGATGACCCTATCCCAAATCTCAGGTTGTGACTCATTTCCTATCAAGGCTATGATTTTAGCAGAGAGAACTTTTAGAATCTGTGAATTCAGTCTTCTCTGACACTTTCCTACTCTTAAAAATCAGATCTTGAGCCTGGTCTTTAGTGCAGTCTGCTTCTCATTGCAGGAAATAAGGGTGTCTTTACACACTGCCACAGAGGCTTTCTGGCTTTCACACTGTGGACTAAGTTGGTAATTGGCTGCCCTGGGCCTGTTATTTTCTCCCTCTGATGCCTCAGTATTGCTCAGAAACAACCAATTCTATAGTCCATTTCTCTGACATCTCTCAAAACACTAGACACATCACATGAGGCAATGTATCATCTTTTTATGAATCCATCCCAATTAAACACTGATGGAAGCTCTACCAATTGTAATGCAACAAGCCACTGTTAAACTCTAGATTATAGGTGACATAATTCCATAATTCTATCATTTAAAGTCTACTTCCTAGGATCACTTTTGTGCACAATTGTCCTGGGTAAGTTTCCTCAGAAGCAGGTCCTGGGATAAGTATTAGCATGTATATTAGTTATCAAGGTAGAGCCCCCAAAGGAAACTGACAGAAAATTAAGGAAGCAAGACTTGGGCAAAAGCCAAGTAAGAGCATGATAACAGGCAAGGTCTCCCAAAGGTGGCTCTAGTCTGATCCCACAAGGGAACTTTGAAGTACATCATGTGCCAAAGATGTCCTGTTCTGATTCAAAGAGCTAGAATTCAGCCAAAGATATAGCTCAGTGTAGAGGACGTAAATTTCTAAGTGTGTCTGGCTTTTCATGCATGTGAGCAAAGGGTTCTGGTAGTTTAAGGACAGTAACCTCCAAAAAGGATACAAGCACTTTGCTGCGGGAACAAAAGGCACACCAAAATCAAAGTAGGCACAAGAAAGTATCTGAAGAGATCTGGTTAGAGCACCAACATTGTCTGTTCCAAATTATGGTCTTAGAAAACAGTATTTTATTGGCATTGAAATGTAGAGGGCTGATTGCCAGTGTCTAGGTGGGTAGTAAGGGAATGAAAGAAGCATATATAAATTACTTACTCCGAAAGTTTGATGGTAAAAGGGTTAGGTTATTTACTGAGAGTTTATTTTATGCCAGGTATTGAGTTATGGCCTGAGAAAGGGAGAAAAAATAAAATACAAATCTGTACTTGAGAGTACAAAATGTTATTTGGAATAGCTGAAAAAGTTATATTACTGTATGTCAAGGCCTCTTATAAAGATACCATAATTAAGATATTGTGCTAAGATTGACTAGTGCACCAATGGAAAGAAATAGAGTCTAGAAATAGACTCACACTTATAGAGACATCTTATTATGTCAGTGGTGATGCTGCAATACAGCAGAGAAAGGAAAGTCTTTTCAGTACATGTTGCTTTGTCTATTGACCATCTATTAAAAATAAATATTGACCCATTTTTCATATCATATAAAAGGCCAAACAATACAGCTTTTAGAAGAAAATGTTAGAGAATTCTTCATGACCTTGTGGTTGACAAAGATATTTTAAATAGAACACAAAATGTTCTAGCCATAAGAATAAAATTTTGATAAATTAGGTATTAAAATTAAGACTTCCATGCATTAGAAGATGTTTGTATGAACACTCTGCTGAAAAGTACTTTTTGCTAGTTAGGTAACTTTCAAAAGCCTTTGATTTGTGGTCAGAGATTAACCCTCAAATTTCTCTTCATAACTGTCTTGACATGCTGGAGGTAAGACTCAAGTAGCACAGCACTTGCCTAGCAAGAACAAGGGCTTGAATTAAACCCCACTAGCTCCAAAAAATAAAATTAAAATCCTTCCTTGACACTTTGGGTTGTCCTGTTAAATTTTTCTTGCTTTTTGTGTTGTTGTTTTTGCTTTTTCAATTAAGACCATTACATTCAACTTTGTTTTACAAAAAAGTATAATTTTGTTTTTACATTATTAAGAAAACGGAAAGGCATCCATAGATAAGGAGAAATCTTTGCAATATTCCTATGTTGTATATGCAACATAGGAATAACATCAAGAAGCTGGGAGTGTTGGTCAGTGGTAGTGCACAAGGCATTCAGTTCCATCCCCAGTACCACAAAAAAGTCTAGACCTTGCATTTGCCAGGTGTAGTAGCACGCACCTATAATATCAACACTAAGAAAGTTGAGGCAGGAGGATCACAACCTTGAACTCACTTTGGGCTACCTAATGAGTTTCAGGCTAGCTACATAGAGAGACACTGTCTCAGAAAAAAGGCATATATGAAGTTCTAATGTAGACAGTAAGAAAACGACCAACAAATAGAAAACAAAAAAAAAAGATATAAACAGATATTTCACATTAAAATATATATCGGATTACCTATTACCTAAAATTGAAAAGCGTAACAATACCAAATGGAAAGACAAGTCTGTAAAATGAGTACAGTGTGTATGGGTGGTGTGGGGTGGTTATAGGAAGGGGGAGGGTACATGGAGGAGATGAAGAAGGAATAGAGTTGATGGACTTCATATACATAAAGGAAATAGAATGATGAAATCTCTTGTAGTTGCTTTAAGTGGAACGGAGAGGAGGTGAAGAGGAGGAGATGGAGGTGCAGACATAACTGATGTACAATGTATGGCCATTCAAAATTGTCATAATAAATCCCCCCTGTACAATGAATTTATGGTAATAAAAATTGGAAAAAGAATGTGGAGAAACTAGAACTCTTTTATACCAGTAAAACGAGTACAACTAAAGTTGCACACATTCCTACCCCATAGTATAACAATTCCATCCTAGGTATGCACCAAATAGAAATGTATATATATATATATATATATATCCCCCCAAACACATGTACACTTTATAAAAGTTTCAAGCCACACAATCATCTACCAATAGCAGACCTGTCGATAAATATATACAGAGAAACAGCATATAGCAATGAGAATGAACAAACTAAAACTTACAGGTAACACTGTGAATAGATCTTCAAACATAATATTTGTGATCTCACTCATCTAGGGAAACCAGTAAGTTAACCTTGCAGAGTATAGAATGGAATATTAGACACTGGAGACAGGGAAGGGTAATGGTGAGGGGAACAGAAAGAAATCAAGAAGGACTTGTAGGCGCTGGGGTAGAGAGTAGAAGAAAGGTAGATGGACATGATCAATGAGTGTACCCATGTATGGAAATATCACAGTGAACCCCATTAATTTGTATAATTAACTCCTTAAATAAATAAATTTGAAACATAATGTTGAGTGAAAAAAGGAAAAACATATACATTGTGTGCTCCCATTTGTAATAAGGTCAAAAAGTAGGGAAAGTAACTTGAGTTGCTTGAAAGTAACTCATGTTACTTTCTAGCAAAGGCAAAAGTATAGAAATAGTAAAAAGATCAGAGACTGCCAAGCTTTCAGGGAAGTAGTGTTAAAAAGGTAAAGCACGGGGGAAACTTTAGGGCACTGAATTTATTATATATGATACTGTCGTAGCTAATAAAGACATTAAACATAGTCTAAACCTATAGAACTTTATGACACAAGGAGTAAACTTTATTGCATGAAAATTTAAAAATATTTAGGAAGCCAGGGAATCACATGATGGAATGCAGAATAACAAAAGGATCTAAATACAATAACCAGGTAAAGTGCCTGCCTAGCAAGCACGAGGTCTCACTACTACCATTTCTTCTTAGAGAGATGGTTAATTCAAGGGCTGAAACAGAAATTCAAGATGAACTTGGAGTATCTTTTAGTCCAAAAATGAGGGAAAATGCTTTAAAAAATGAGACTATGTGAAGGAATATAGGAACAACCTGAAATGGCTCTCGATTAACAAAGGTGAAACAATTTGAGCAATAAAATATGTTTGCAAATTAAGACATAAAATAAGCATTCACAAGTCCATGCTGATCTAAATAAACTATTGAATAAATTAATAGGTGAGAAAAATGAACAAGTCTCAGATACAGAGGAATTTCAAATAATTTATGCAGATGTTCCACCCTGAAGGAGACGAAGTACAAACCTTACTACTTAATGAGTAGGCTGCACAAAGTGTTATTCTTCCAAAGAGAACAGTTTGGGAAGGGAGAGTTAGAATATTAATTTTACAGTAGGCAACCCTGACAAACACTACTTCAAGCCAGGTGATCAAGATTAACATATATTGATAGTTTACTGTTGATATGATGGGCTGAGAATGGTGCATTAGTTGAGGTCTTCCTCTCAAAAATGCATTCCCTGAGTGTAATTATGAGAAAAACATAAGAAAAAAACAACTGAAATTCTACAAAATACCTGGCCACTTACCCTCCAAACTGTCAAGGTCATCCAAAAGAAAAAAAGCCTGAAAAGTTGTCACAACCTAAAGGAGAAGAAGGACACATGTCGGTTGAATGTAATGTTGTGTCCTGGATGTCATGGTACACAAAAAAATAACATGAAGGGAAAATTGAGGAAATTTAAATAAAGTACTAGCTTTAGTTAATAACAATGGACCAATACTGGCTCACTAACAAGAAAAATATGCTATACTGACATAAGTAAGGTGTTAATGACATGGGAAACTGGCATGAGGTGTTTGGGAAGTCTCTATTATTTTTGTAACAATTATAGAAACCTGAAAGTGTTCTAATGCAAAAGACGTATTTAAAAATATCAAAACATAGACAAGGAGAAATAGTTGAAGTAAACATCCTGTAATTTGATAAAGCTATGACTGAATTTTGTATCCTTGGAGCTCTCTGTTTAAAAAAAAAAGTAATTTTTTCAGAGGGAGTTTCCATGGAGGACAGTTCCTAAATTGGATTAATTTCATCTTTTTTTTCCTAATTGCCTATAGGTAAAACAGTAAGCAACATAGATATGATCTCTGTTCTCTTGGGTCTTAGAGTCTGCTCAAGTGTGATTCAAATAAATATAAGTGAAAAAATGCAAATTGTCTTTAATGGTGAGAGGAGAGAGTGGTGAAGACAAAGGATGCATTGCAAAGGCACAGAGAAAACCATGTCATGTGTTGGGGACACAGGGCCTGTCATGTGTAGCAGGGTCAGGTCTAGGGCAAGCAACTAAGGCACAAAGATTGAAGGAGGTACTCCATCTGTGAAGCATGCCTTATCCACCTCACTGAAGACCAATCCTTAAGCACAGACTTCATAATGGGCGTTTGAGGAAATTAGATCAAGAGACCAGGCCCAAGAGCCTTGTGTGCCTTACTAAGAAGTTAAGGCTTGAGCTTGTTGTTGGTGGGAAATCATAGGAAAATTGTAGACTAGATGGAGAACTCATGAAATCTGTGCTCTAGAAAGATCATTTTACAAGCTGTGGAAGGAGGAGTAAATGTAAGACAGGAGAGAAGGTGGCTGGCTATTGAGAAGACAACTGGTTTTATAAGCATGGGAGGCTCCTGTATATTTTGTGTGTGTGTGTGTGTGCACAGCTTTTATCTTTTACATACTTTATTTTTATTATTATAGTACTAGGGGAACATTGTGACATTTGCAAAAGTTCTTAACAATATACCATAACTGAATTCACCTCTTCCATCATTTTCCTTTATCCTTCCTCCCTCCATTCCTTGAATAGTTTCAACAGGTCTCATTTTTCCATTTACATACATATGAACAGAATATTTCCACCATATTCACCTTCCGATCCCCTTTACTTATATCCTCCCCCCTCCCACTACCCACTGATACCCATCCCCCAGACAGGACCTGTTTTGCTTTACTGTTCTCTGTTTTTGTTATAAAAAAAGGAGGAGGGCATTTTTGTTTGTTTAAGATAGCTATACAGGATGTTTCATTATGACATTTCCATGTATATATGCATTATAACCCAAATTGGTTCATCCCTGTATTTTTCTCCTTTCTACCTTAGTCCCCTTCTTGTGGTGATTTCAATCCTGTGTATTTTTTTAAAGGCTAAGAGAAAGGAGACAGGGGAAAGACAGCAACATTCAAAATCTGAACCAGATCAGCTCCATTAGGGCAGGAACTAGCTCATTCTTAACTGTAAATTCCAGGACTCTGGACAGTGCCTGGAACATAAGAGATGTTTAGTAACTATTTGAGAATGGATATGTGAATGCATGAAAAACATAAATCAGGTCCTTCAGAATCTGGAAGTAGGATTTTCAGAAGAGGACTATGTCTTACTCAAGATAGGAACATCGCTTTTTTGGGAGGAGAAGCTGACAAAGGTTAGTGATAAAGCAGCCAGGCAAGTTCCACTGTGAGGACAAATGTGTCACTAATGGCCTTTTAAGGGACTGTAGAAGACAGTAGGAGGAGTGAGGACTGAAAAACAATGAGGCAAAATGGCCTTGGATCAGCATTAGGATGACTTGTAAGAAATGGGTACAGAGAGACATGGTTCCTAAGGATTTTTCCATGGGCCAAGAAAGCTCCCTAATTGTTGGAATATTGAGATTTTCATAGAGGCTAAAGAAGCTGAACTCATAAGTATCTCCTCCCCGACTCCATGCTCACAAGGGAACCAGAGCCCTCTTATGTTGGTAGGGAATACTTTCTCAAAAGAATGCCAACTTTCCTTGAGAGAAAGACAATGAAGTAGTGCAACTCAAATGTTCCTCATTGTAACCAGTGAAAAATAATCAAGCAGAATTAATGAACAACAGTGAGACTGACAATTAAAAAAGGGCTTCATTTTTGTGAGTCAAAATAGATCACTTGGCATTGCCAAAGCTACAGTGTTTTGTAAAGTCACCCAGAATACTCAGATACTCTGAGATGAAACTACATTGGACAAACCAGAAGGCAGACCATGGAATTGGGCCTTGAACGGCATAGCCATACCAAGCTATCAAGGAATTATTGAGTGACTTGGGTAATATCTTCAACTATCCAAGGTGATATCAGAACTAATTCAAGACTCTCTCTTTATACCTTTCCTACATTGGGCAGTTGGTGTCTGAAGTTGGCCTTATGAATCATTTTACAGACTGTGTCAAAAATGAACCACTCAGGATGATAATGAATATTCCATGAAAAGGAAGTTCGCCAATCAGATGCATAGAAAGTGTTGGGCTGTATACAGTTAGTATGTATGTTTTATGGCAGCATGTTTTTAAACCTTTAACATTGTAAATATATATTATAAGTACCCAAAAGAGGAGATATAACTTGCAGCTTCCCCAATTACTTAACCTGGAATATCTGATTAGTGTTCTTTAGGGTACCATTTAAAAAACATTGTCCTAAGGCATTACCTCTGGAAGGCCCCAGTCAAAGTGCAAATATAATACTTGGGGAAAAGTAATATATTTAGTACCAGCACCCACTTTCATATTTGATACTAACATGTTCCTGGAGGAATAGAGTATCAGGAAATATACACTGCCCTTGGGGAACTCATAGTCCATTGGTGACATACAAGACAGAATGAAATCTACAATACATACCATGATGAAGAAGTATATACTGCTATATGGTAGCAATGACAATAAAAGGACATTCACAGATTTGGGAGGTATTAAGGATGAAGATCAATAGGGCTTAGTGATGCATTGGGGGACCTAGGGTGAAGGAAAGGGGAAAAGGATTTTAGTGACCCTATGGTGTTTGATTTTGCATCTTCATGAATGGCGATGCCCCTCACTGTAATAGAGATTGGAAAAGGGAGCAGGTTATGGGAAGATGGAGAATTAGCCTGTGGGATTTCTGAAGTTATTCTAGGGATCACTCATGTGGCTGTTATTTAGTTTCTCTGCTCTGCTACATTGTAAAATGAAGAAGCAGTTCTTGTGAGGGATATCACAGTAAAGATTCTGTCTAAATCATTTATCTTCTCACTTATTCCTATGGTAGCTTAATTGATTAACTGAAATACCAGACATAGCCTAGAGCAGTAAGAACTTCACAGACAGAACACAGCAATTCACAAAATAAGGTTGTTTCTGACCAAATATAGGAGGTGATCAGATTAGTAGATTAAGATTGTTAACATCAGTAGGATTTTTAACAAAAAGGGTGAAAATTTATCACATTGTATGCCCTTTTTTATTTCTATTTACTCAGTCCATCAATATTTACGTGTGTCCAGCATCTGCCAAATTCAGTACTGAATTCTACAAAGACGAATAGGTCAGAGCTCATGATATTGAATTGTTAAAAATGTAAGTGTGGATGAGTGTCACACACATGTGAAATTTAAGTAAAATAAGTAATGGAGGTTTTGTGGTAGAGTGCATTGAGTAAGGGAATGCTGGTTTAAGCATTCCTTCTGGTTGTGGGTGGACAAATACTTGATACTTAAATAATACTGCAGAGTGAAGAGGATGGAAGTACACTGCATATATACATATTAAAACAGCACAATGAAACCCAGCAAACACTGTTTGAAAGAGGAGGGAAGAAAGAGAGGGACATGGGAATACAATGGAGGGTAAACTTGTTCAAGGTACACTGCATATATATATGGAATTATCACAATGAAATCCCTTTGAATGTATGATAAATAAAAAATAAAACAAGAACAAAAAGAACTTGACACTTGAACTCATTCTTGTAAAATGGAAAAGATGTTTTCCAAGTGGACAAAGGGTGAGATTAATACAAGAAGATGTTTCAGAAGAAAAAGAACATTAGTGCAAAGCTTAGATGTTTGAGATGTATCTTGCAAGTAAAAAGAAGCATTTAAGGATGTTAAGCAGAGGATTTATAAATAAGATTTATGATTTACAAAGATATTCCTGACAGTTATGTGAAGGACAAATTAGAGAAAGTAAGATTGCAGGCAGGAAGGCCAATGAAATGCCTCTGAGAGAATTTGAATAGAGGTGACGGAGTAATATTAGTGGGATTGGATATCAGAGACATCAAAAACATAGAATCTATGAACTTAGGGATGGGCAATAGGACATCAGAATGGATGATAATGCTGCCATATTTTTCTCTATGAACAAATTAACTGATAACATTTCTTTCAGTAAGATGAGAAGAAATCATTATTATAAAATCATTATTTTTATAAATAATGATTTTAGTTGTTAACAAATAAAATTGATGTCTGAGAGAGATGTGTAGATGTTTAGTGGACAGTTACAAATATAAGCTCAGATTCAAATGAAAGTTCCGGGCTGGAGGTATATTTGAGTTAACAGTATATATATATATATATATATATATATATATATATATATATATGGTATTTGATTCCAGGGAATAGAGGTACTTCCTAGTGGAATAGACAAACACTCTTGCCAAAAGCACTACAGGAAACATTAGACAAAATACACCACACACACACACAGAAATAAGGGCAAAGAAAAGTTGATCAACATAATGAAACAACATGACCTAATCATAACAATGGTGGAACTCAATTCTTTAAAAAAGTGAATAGGGAGCATTTTTTTAAAAAAATCAATCATAGTTGAAAAGAAAGATACCAACTTTATGAAGTCAGAAATTATTCAGAGCATGTTCTTGACTTTATAGAAGTAACCCAGAAACCAACAACAAAATAATTAATAGAAAATTCTAAATTTCCTACATAAGTTTTAGAATGTACTATTGAATAGCCAATGAATCAAGGAAAAAAACACAAGTAAAAGTAGAAAATATCTCAAATTGAAATATAGTGAATTTATCAAATTTAAAAGTGTGCAGCTTCAGTAGATATTAAAAAGAAATTTATAGATGTCAATTCTCATGTTAGAACTGAAGAAAGAATGAAAATCAATAATTTAAGCTTATGCGTTTCAAAGAAGTTGGGGAAATAACAGCAAAATTTAGCCCTAGAATGCTGTAAGAAAAAGAATAATGTACAAGACATCTGAACAGCCAAAAAGTATAAAGAAATTTACTCCCTTATTAAAATCTTTCCCATAAAGCAAACTCAAAACTAGCATTTAAGAAAAAATAACAAAATTAATACATGCAATTAAAAAAGAAGAAAGACCCCTCATTTATTTTCAAGAACCTAGCATAACTTTGATACCAAAATGTGATGAGCACATTTGAAGAAACAAAAATTATAGACAAATCTCTCATGAACATAGATGCAAGGAGCTCCTTACTAACGACACTTCAATACTAGCAATAAGCAAAACAATAGAATATATCACAATTGGAGATTCATTCCAAGTATCCATAGTATTTACATTAAAAAACTACTCAGTGTAACTCACTGCATTAGAAAAGTTAAAACAGGAAGAATCACATGAGCATCTCAATAGAAGCAGAGATGGCATTTGAAAATTTTCAAAACTTGTTCACAATTAAAATAAATTTTAGCAAACTACAAGCTGAAGAGACCTTGATAATTCTAAGAAGAAAATCATCAAAAAACATTTAGCAAACATTACATTCAATCATGAAAATTACATCTTTTACCATGATTAGCTAACACTTTTGGTCAGTTTATCTCTAGGTCCAAAGAGTGCAATAAAATAAGAAAAAGAAATTAAAACCATAAGGATTAGAAAGGCTAAATAAAATTCTTATTATCTACAGACAAGAATATTATATACCTAATGATTCTAAGAAATTTATAGCCAAAATATTTTAATTATAATAATTCACTTTTATTTTCCAAATTGAAAATTTAAGCCAAGCTAAATATTAGTTGAATACTTCTATAGGAAATACTTGTAAATATAGAAATTTCAAAAACGTCTTAGACAAATACTACATATCACCAGGTTCAAGACATACAAACATCGTTCGACCTGGCACAGTGGCTCATACCTGTAATCCCAGGTATGCTGGAGGCATAAGTAGGAAGACTGTGGTCCCATCCTGACCCAGGTAAAAAGTGAGACTCTATTAAAAAAATAACCTAAAAGTGAGAAAGGGCTGGAGGCATGGTGCAACTGGCAGAGCACCTACTTACCAAGCACAAGGCCCTGAGTTCAAACCCCAGTACCACCAAAAAATAAAAAAGACATAAAAATATCTAAAAGATTCATCCACAAATATAAACATTCAACACACTCCTGAACAAAGCATAAAAGTACTTTAGAAATATATAAATTCATACTGCATAGCGTTCTCTCCCTTATCATACTAATTTTTAAAAAACCTGAGTGTGGTATTCATTATTATGATTTCCAAAATTAACATTACTTTTTATACATTTATTAGTGAACACCCTGTTCCTTATATCTGAAATATCTTTGTTTACTATTCTTTTTTAAAATACTTTTTATTGCTGCGCTGGGGATACACCATGGCATTTACAGTTCTTAGAATATATCATACTTGAATTTATACCCTCCATCATTCTCCTTTATCCCTTTTCCCCCCATTCCTGGAATAGTTTCAACAGGTCTCATGTGTACACAGTATTTGCACTATATTTATCCTCTTACCACACAAAAAATGAACAGCAATTCTGTTGAATTTTGAAAAATGGTCAACTGTTATAAGAAGTGAATTTAATAAGTCAATATATGAAAATCTATTTTAGTGATATTGTGATGTTAATTTCTGTGTCCACTTAACTGGGCCACAGTCCTCAATTATTCAATCAAACACTAATACAGGTGTTGTTCTGCATGCATTTTTCGATGTGATTAATATCTATAATCAAATAACCTTATGTAAAGGAGGATCTATATCCTAGATAAAATGGATGGGCCTAATTGAATCAGTTAAAAGGAGTTAAGAGCAGAATTGTTTCCCCTAAAGAATTATTTTGCCTGTAGTCTTTCAATTTAGCTTGTGTTCAAGAGTTTCAGCCCTCCTGCCAGCATGCCTTGTGGCTTTTGGATTTACCTGGCCCTCACATTTGCAGATGCCAAATACTCTGCATGGATGGATAGATAGATACATACATACATACATATATACACACATACATACATATATACATTCATACATACATACACAGATACATAGATAGTACAAAATACATGTTACTGGAACCCTGACTTACACAGATGTCATTAACAACTGCATAAGAATTAAATGCCTAGAAATAGATCTGATGACAAATATGGAAGAATTATCACATTTTGAGGAAATATTAAAAACTTAATTAAATGTATGGAGAGACTATATTATGGATCAGAAGAGTATTGCTAAGATGTAAAATCTCAAAGTGTTGTAAAATCTGTACTTATTACAATAGATTCAATACAATCAATAAAAATCCCAGCATGTGTTTGGAGAATTTAGCAGGTAATCCTTAAATTCAAAAAGTAATACAAAAACTTTAAAAGGGGGGTATTTTGTATAAGAGGAACAAATAGAAGGAAGTCACTACAAGATGAAAAGTTTTATTGTAAAGAGAGTAATTAAGAGAGTGTAGAATTGGCAAAAGGATAAGCAAATTAATTAATGGAACAAAATCTAGAGTTCAGAGTCAAACTTACAAATGTATTGTTATCTGATTTATGACATGAAGACACTACAGTACTTTGAAGAGAGAATGGTTTTGGGTCAAGTGAATATCCTTATAAGAAAAAAAATCAGCATTGGGTGGACGTCCAGAATGGTAATTGTGAGCACAATGGACCTACTCTCCAGCAAAACAACTATTTAACTGCTGGAAATTATCTTTCAAAGCACTTAATGTCTGGAAATTGTCCCAAGATCCCATAGTAAATACAGAAATATCTCATCAAAAGAATAATCTAAATCTTGGTATGAACACTGAGAGTTGTGGCTTTGGAGCCTTGACATATCCACTATCAGATCATTGTAGTGGAAAATCTATCCCAGTCATCTTCAGTTAAGAAAATGGACTTCTCTTACCACATAGATCCAAGTCTAGGGTCACAGTTTTACTCAACAGCAGATCAACAGCATCACTTATCATCCCAACTATCATATTGCAGAAGTTTCATGCTGGGCAGTGACAGCAGGCCAGTCTTCCTTCCCCATCCAATACGTACTCAGTAGGGTTTTGGTCTACTCTAGGAATAGTAGTCATGGTAAAATTTATCCTGAATTCCCTTGATTGAGCTCTTTAGAAGGGCACAGATTACACATTAGGAGGACCAAGTAGAGAAACCCAGGGTCTACCTTCACACCCAGATCCTTGCTCCTAAATCTGGGGTGTGCTATAGGAGAAACATGTTGCTCTCCTTATTCCCTGCTCACTTTTGGTGGCAAAGAAATTTTGCTCAGGGTGAAAGGCAACACATAAGAACATAGAACTCCACAACTCAGAGTAAGAGGACTAGCTTTATTTTGAAAAGTGTATGGGGAAGTTCAAGCTCAAGGTGTTGTTGAAAAACAACTCAAATTTTGGTTGTGATCAGTCAGGTAAAGGCTGGTCAGGGCTGGGGGGTTTGGCTTAAGGGGTAGAGCACTTGCCTAGCAAGCTTGAGGGTTTGAGTTCAAACCCCAATACTGCAAAAGAAAAAAAGTCTGGTAGCTCCATGATAATTACAAGGTAGACAGCTAGAGTAGATATCTGTAAATTTACCAAATTTACTTCTGATATAGTTTTCTAATTTCATTATATTTTGTGAAAATTATATTTTGTATGGTTTCAATCATTTTAAATTTATACAGGCATGTTTCAGAGGCTAACATGGTAAATCCTGGAGAATGATTCATGAGCACTAAAGAAAAATGGACATGTGCTATTGCTGGGTATAATGTTATATAAATATCTCATAGGTTTAATTGGTGTATCCATTGCTGAAAATGAGGCATTGAAGGTTTCCACTATTGCTGGATTATTGAATTGTGTACTTGTGTTTTCAGTTCTGTCTGGATTGCCTTCAGCTATTGTCAGGTTGTTTAGATACATATTTGTTTATAATTGGTATATTTTCTGGATGAATTGACTCTTTTATCGTTATAAAATGTTCCTCCTTATTTTATGTGATGTTTTATTGTTTTAAAACCTATTTAAATTCTGATGTTAGTATCACCACTGCAGCTCTTTTGTTGCCGCTGTTCGTAGGTGTATTATTTTCCATCCTTTTACTTCAACCTATTTATCTTAGAAGCTAAAGCATGTCTCCTGCATATACAATACAGTTGGATTTGTTATCGTCTCTAAATTAATGAAACAGAATAGAAATCAGAAGTAAACCCGCACAGATAGTTTCAGCTAATTTTTGATAAAGTTTCAAAAGTAATTTTATGAATCTAGGATAAATCTTCTGGCAAATAATGTTGGCACAATTGGAACTATACATACACAAAACCTCAACTAAAAACTCACATCTAATGCAAAAATTAACTTAAATATAAAACATGAAACTATAAGACATTTGGAAAAAACATAAGAGGAAACTTAAATATGGGCTAGGTAATGAATTCTTAGACTTAACATTGAAATTATGATCCATAAAATGATAAATTAATAAATTATGCATCATGAAAATTAAGACTACTGTTCTGTAAAAGCCCAAAGAGAATGAAATTTGAAGAATGAATTTGGAAAAAAAAAATTCAAAAACCACTTACCTGACAAAGGACTAATACCAAGAACACACAAAGAATATTGAAAACTTTTAAAACAATTTTTAAAATACGCTAAGAAAATTGTCAGAAGACATAAACAGACATTTCACCAAAGAAAATGTACAAATGACAAATAAGCACATCAATGAAACAAATGTTAGAACTACAATGATGCATTACTACAAAAATAAAAATATAGTGACTGTACTGAATTCTGGTCAAGATATAAAGTAGCTGGATCTGGAGGTGAAAAGGTAAAATGGTGCAACTTGTGCACATTTTCTAGGACTGCTATAATAAAGTACTACAAACTGAGTGGCTTAGACAACGTATTTAGTGTGTCACAGTTCTATAAGCTATGATTCCAAAATCAAGATGTCAGAGGAATTGGTTCCTTCTGAAAGTTGTATAGACAAAACATATTCCAGGCCGATCTCCTTGGCTCCTCCCTATGTGTCTTCACATCTCTCTTTATCATCCCTATAACCAAATTTCCCCTTTTGATAAGGCCAACAGACATGTTGAATTATGGCCTGCTCTCACAAAATATTTTAACTTTATTTCCTCTGTGAAGACCCTATCTTCAAGTTAAATCCCATTCTAAGGTACTAGGGGTGAAGATTTTAGCTTATGAATTTGGGGGGAGACACAATTCAATGCATAATGTTTACTGTAGGAAACAGCTTGGCAGTTTCTTATCAAACCAAACATGCAACAACCCTATGACCCAACTGTTCCACTTTTAAGTGAGAGAAGTGAAAGCATATGCCTGTCCAAAAGCCAGCACATAATATTCATAGCCATTTCATTCACAATAGCCAAAAACAGCCCAGATGTTCTTCAACAGGTGGATGGCTAAACAAACTGTGGTACAATATATTCAACAATAAAAAGGGACAGACTATCAATACTTACAAACACCAATCCCAATAAGATTACATAAGTATGAGTCGATTTATGAAACATTTTCAAAATGAAAAACAAATTAATGGTTGGTGGGGACTAGGGACAAAGGAAGCAAGCAGCAGGAGGAAAGCATCTGTGGCTATAATAGGAGCTATCCTCATGGCAATGAAGTTGATGTATATATTGATTCTGGTAGTAGATACGTGAACTTACACACACGATAAAATTGTATAGAACCGTATTAAAATTTATGGATTGTATCATCATTCTCAATTCACCAAATTAACAGAAAAAAATCATACTATTGCAGGAAAATCATTTGAGGAAATTCAAAATGTTTTCATTATAAAGTCCCTCAGAAAATTGGTAAATAGGAAACTTCTTCAATGTGGTAAAAATTTGTCTATCAAAAACATCACATTAATGCTGCTGTCTAGAACGTGTGTGTGTTTGTGCATTTGTGTGTGGGGGTACTGGGGCTGGAACCCAGGGCCACACATGTGCTCAGCAAGCACTCTACCATTGTGCATCTTTACTGCATTCTTAAGTAGATTAGCAAAAACCACAAAGAAATCAATTTTCACTACTTGCATTGAACATTGTACTGGAATCCCAGTTAACTAGGCAAGAGAAATTAGTTGAAGTCCTAAAATTGGAAAGGAAATAGTAAAACTGCATTATTTATAGATAAAATGATTGTGTATGTAGAAAATCCCAAGGAGTCTGCACAAAAGCTACAAGAAAAGAAAAAATTCAAACTATTAAGTTAATTTACAAGGGAGTATGGCATAAGATCAATATACCAAAACTAACTGCATTTATATATACAGGTGATGAAAGAAAGTTCTTCAAAGATTAGAAAAGAAAATTTAAAATGTCACATACAATGAGGTAAAATAACATAATATTTAGGAATAGATTTAATTTGAAAAACATATAAGATTTTTACATTTTATAATTATAACACATGGATGAGAAAATCAAAGAAAATGAAAACAAATGGAAAACAAATGTCATCAATTATGTTTGGATTCTCTCCAAATTGACTTACAGACAAAATGTAATTACAATCAAAATCTCATCAGATTTCATTATAGAGAGTGATAAGCAAATTTAAAATTTATATGTAAAATTTTTTAAAAACTAGAATAGCCAAAAGAGTTTTATTTTTTAAAGTAGTTGGAGAATTCCATCACAAGACCATATGTTGTAGACATAAGAATAAACAAGTATATCAACAAGAGAATATAAAGCACATAAGTAAACCTACACATATAAAAGCAGCTGCTTTTCTAAGGTGGCACAAAGGTAATTTAACGGTGAAAAGAAATTTTTCCACAAACGATGCTGGATATCTACATAGAAAAATAAACAAACCATTATTTCTATCTCACACCAAATAAAAAATTAATTCAAGATTAAGCACAGACTCAAATGTGGAAAATTTTTAAACAATAGAACTTGCAGAAAAAAATATAGGAAAATAACTTCAAACACATTGATTAGGAACAGACTACATAAACAAAAAGGAATAACAGTAAAATTTGTAAGGTGTATTGGACTTAATCAAAATGCAACATTTCTGCTCATTAAAAGGCAGCAGTTCCTAAAATTTAAAGTTTTTTTTAGCTGCAAGGAGTAACATGTAAAAGACTAATTCTCCTACCACAGAAAACTAGAAAATTACATAAAGTATATGAAACAGCTCTTCAGATAGAGGGCAAGAGTCCGTGATAGATTGTGATTTCAGGGAAAATAGAATCTTCTGAGGTGATTCTTAAAGAAGAGCTTAAGAACAAGCCCTCAATATCTTGTGGGAAAACATCAAGCCATATAATATACCTTATGTGAAATTTGAGCCTTCAAAAGTAAGAGTGGGATAGAAAATATTTGAAGACTAAATGACCAAAGAGTCCCACATTCATCAAAAATACAAACCCATCAAAGCTCAATGAACCCAAAGAAAGGAAAACTAACCCAAGGTAAATAATAAAGAAGTTGATGAAAAGCAATGATAAAGAGAAAATTTTAAACTCAGCTACAGAGAAAGATAATATATCCATGAGGAAAAAAAGAGAAATGGCCTTTGAAATATAATTAACAATGTAAGCCAGAAATGGAATAAAATACTGAGAGAAAATAGCGCTCTCAAAGCAGAATTCAATATCCGGTGAAAATATCATTCGATGATGAAGACAAAATAAAGACATTTTCACACACAAAAAAATGTGAGAACATTCATCACCAGTACACTTTCACTACCGAAAACAACAAATGAAATTGTTTAGACTAAAGGAAAGAAAAGCCATTGTGAAACCAAAACCTACATATAGAAATGAAGAACACTAGAAGTAGTAAGTATGGGAGTATGCATAAAAGACTTTCACCTATTTGTTTTTATGAAGATAATTGTCTTTGTAACTAAAAATTCTTAATAGCATCTGTGAAGTATATCGAATATGTAGAAATAAATTACATAACAACAATAATGAAAAGAACAGGGAGAATAATAGTGCATTAATTTAAGGTCTTCACATAATGTGTAGAACAGACAAAAAGCTATTTTCAGCAGAGCTAAATTAAGAATATACAGTGTAAATCCTACATCACCACTTAAAATATTTTTAAAACTCATAGCTAATAAACCAATAATAGTGACCAATTTCAATACTAAGAGATATTCAATTCAACTCAAATAAGGCTTAAAAATAAGGAAAAGGAAAAGAAAATGTATAAGAAAATAGAACATAAACAGTAGTATGCTGGACTTGAATTATTAAATGTTAATAATTACATTTAATGTTAAATGGACTAAGCACACCAATTAAAAGTCAGACATTATCAGGCTGGATAAAAATTACAACCTCATTTTATTTTCGCTACAGAAATTACCCTTCAAATAGAAGATATAGATTAAAAGTAAAAAGATGAAAGAAAATAACAGCATAAATAGCCATAAGAAATCTGGATTGGTTCCATTAATATTAGAAAAATTAATTAAAACAGTCATGCAAAGTATAAAGGGTGACTAAATGTGTATGCACCTAGTAATAGAGCTTCAAAATATATGAAGCAATAAAGAACTAAAGAGAAAAACAGACAAATTCAAAAAACATTTGAAGATTTCAACATTGCTCTCAGTAATTGACAGAACAAGGAGACAGAAAATCAGTAATGTTATAGAAGATTTGAACAGTGTTAAGCAACTTACTCTAATTGAGATTCAGAGAACACTGTAACCTAGAACTGCAGAATTCTTCTTAAATGCACATGAAATATTCCCTAATATAGAACATATGCTGAGAAATATTTAAAATGCCTCAATTAATTTGTGAGTATAAAATTATGCACAGTATGTTATCTAGTCATGATGGAATTACATTAGAAATCAATTACTGAATTGTAGCTCATCAACCCCTGAATATTTGGAAAATAATGCACTTTTAAGTATCTCATAAGTCAAGCAGAGACCACAAGGAACATTAGAAAATGTTTTGAACTAAATGATAATAAAAACACAACATATAAAAATTTGTGGGCTATAACTTAAGCAGATCTTAAAGACAAATGTATTGCTTTAAGTGCTTAATTTGGAAGGAAATGTCTACAATCAATTATTTTGACTTCTGACCTAAAAAGCTAAGATAAAAAGAGCAATTAAACCCAAAGTAAGTACACAGAATGAAAATAAGATTGGAAATCAATGAAACGGCAAGTTAACAAACAGCAAA
The DNA here is from genome assembly GCF_047511655.1 of Castor canadensis. Taxonomy (NCBI): domain Eukaryota; kingdom Metazoa; phylum Chordata; class Mammalia; order Rodentia; family Castoridae; genus Castor; species Castor canadensis. Next base: position 23,895,629 of record NC_133405.1, read on the forward strand.
GATCAAAAAGGAACCACAAAAGTTGTTTCTTTGAAAAATTTATTGAAATTGATAAAATGCTACCAAAAATTTGAGTAGAAACAAATTTAAATATCAGAACTAAATGAGAAGATATAACTTCAGATAACAAAGACATTAGAGGACGTGAAGGATAGCTTAATTTCAATAAAATTGAAATTGAATAAAATTGACACCTGAGATGAATTGGGAAAATTGTTGAAAGACATGAGTTTTGAAAAAACACAAAAGTAACAATAAATGGATAAAGAATACATTATATACATATACACAATGGGGTATTATTCAGCCATAAAGAAGAATGGAATTATGTCATTTGCAGGAAAATGGATGGAACTGGAGAGCCTCATGTTCACCAAAATAAGCTAAACTCAGAAAGACAACTATCACATGCTATTGCTCATATGTAGATTCTAGACCTTAATAATAATAATAAAAAGAAGACATGATTGTAAAAGGGTGCTATTTGGAGAGGAGCCAATGGGAGGGAGAGGAGGAAAGGAGGGAGCAATGGGAGGTGAATATGATTGAAATACATTATATAAATGTATGAAAAAAAGGAGGGGATGGAAAGGAGGGAAGAGAATAAGGAATAATAATAGAAGGGGTGATATGAACAAGCTATATGCATGCAGGGAACTATCACAATGAAACCCCTTTGTACAATCAATATACACTAATAAAAAAGAGAAAAATAGGTCTATGTTGACTTAAGAAATTGAACTTGTAATTAAAACCCTCTCCCACAGAAAACAAGCCTTTGTGTCTTTAATTATTTATTTTGTTGAAAATTAAAAGAAGGAACAATAAATACCAGGTTTACTCAAATTTTTCAGGAAACAATAAAGGGAAAAATATTTCCCAATTCTCTTATGAAGAAAAATTACCCCAAAACAAACATCAGACAAAAAAATACAAAAACAAAATATATATACCAGTATTTCTCATATAGACAGTCAAAAGAAATTTTACTATAACATCAACAAATTTAATCCAAAAATATATAAATGAATAACATTAAGAGAAAATCAAATTTATTCTTGGTAAGTAAAGTTGTTTTAAAATATGGAAAACTAACCAATGCAATTGATCATACTTATATAATAAAAAAATAAGTTTTCACCTCAATAAATTTGGAAAATATTATTGAAACTGGAACATTCATTTTTTTTTAATTTCAGGAAACTTTCATTGATGGGATGTTCATCAGTTTAATGAGGAGAATCTAAGAAAACTGATGCTGCCATCACACTTACAGGAATGCTGAAATCATTCTTCCTAAAAGACAACTATGTCTGCTTTTACAACTTCTATTCATGATTATCTTGAAGTTCCTATCCAATACAGTAAGACAATATGAAATAAAGAAATAAACCACTCTTTTTAATATTTTTAGTAGCATATTAGTGTTGTACTGGGGGCACATCATGACATTTACCAAAGTTCTTACAATATATCATAGTTGAATTCACCCTTCCATCATTCTCCTTTATCTCCCCTCCCCCCATTCCTAGAGTAGTTTCAACAGGTATCATTTTTCCATTTACATACATGAGTATATAATTTTTCCACCATATTCACTCTCCTATACCCTTTCCTTATAGTCTCCCCCTCCCACAAGTAGCAAGCCCCAGACAGAAAGGGTTTCAAAGTCCTGGTCTCCTTTTTTGCAAAAAGACGTTTTTGTTTGTTTAAGACAGCTACACAGAGCGTTTCAACAGTAAACCAATCTTCATTTAGAGAAAACAAGCATTTATTTATGAATAATCATATGAAACCTGTAAAGCATTAAAAGAGCAAATATATAATATTTTATAAAAGTTCTAGGGTATAATGTCAATATTCAAAGATGAAATGAGTTTCTATATGTTAGCACTATACAATTGGAAATTGAAATTTTAAAAAATTCCAAAAGTATCAAAAACCATTAAGTTACGTAAATTTTAGATAAATTTTTCCAAATATATGAAAAACCTAAATGGTGAAAAATATAAAATATTGCTGACTGAAAATAAAAAGATTGGGATTTTTGGGAGCAATACCCCATGTTCATGGACTGAAAGATGATATTGTTAAGATGTCACTTTAATTATATCAGCAAATTAATCAATACACTTAATGTAACCCCACTCTAAATGCCAGCACATTGATTGTAGAAACTGACATTTTTATTCTTATGGTTTTGTAGAAACGCTAAAAAGAACAAAGTTGGACAATATATACAAAATATTTCAGTCAGCAAGACATTATAGTATTGCTTTGATGATGGAAACATAGATGAATGGAAGAAATAAACAAAACAGATTCATCCATACATAGCCAACAGACTTTTGAAAAAATTGTCAAAGAAATTCATGAGGAAAAGTAGTCTTTTTATCAAATGATACTGGAACACCAAATAAAAAGGTCAGAGATTTCCTCTCACCCCAGTCAGAACGGCTATTAAGAAAACAAACAACAACAAACGCTGCTGAGGCTTTGTTGGAGGGAGGAATCTTTATATATCCACCATTGCTCAAAATGTGAATTATTGCAGCCAATATAGAAATTGGTGAGGAAGTTCCTCAAAAAAACTTAAAATAGACCCACCTTATGACTCCACCATCCCATGCTTGCACATATATCCAAAGAAGCAAAAATCAATATGCAAAAGAGATACCTGCGTATCCCTGATCATAGCAGCACTACTCACAGTAGCCAAGTGATTGAATCAGCCTCCATGCCCAAAAACCAATGAATGGGTAAGAAAATGGCTACATATACACAATGGAGTGTTATAAAGCCATGAAGAAGAAGAAAATTATGTCATTTGCAGGAAAATGGATGGAACTGGACATCATCATCTTAAACAAGATATGCCAACCTCAGAAACACAAAAATCACGTTTTCACTCATACGTAGAATCTAGACCTAATTATAGTAATATGGCATTATTGTAAAAAGGGGACTGTTGAAGGGGGAAGCAGCAGGAGGGGTATGGGGAAAGGAGAGAGATGGGGATGAATATAATCAAAGTACAATATATATGCATATGTGTGTCTGTGTGTGTATGTGTATAAAATAGCATAATGAAGCCCACTAAAAGCAGTTTAAAAGTGGGAAAGGAGAAAAGTGGTTAGGAAAGAATAATATAACAGAATGAATTTGATGAGAGTTTATTATAGGTATGTATGTAAATATCACAATGAAAACACTTTGTACATAAATTTATGCTAATAAAAATTTTTCAAAAGAAAGCATTAGTAAACTGAAGATGGATTTGGAGCAAGTATGAAAATGAAAAGAGAAAAATGATGCTAGGACAACCAGATGCCCATAGGAAATCAATGACAATTAAGCTTTCAGTAATACCATACACATAGTTAACTAGAAATGCATCCAGCTACATACAAATGCTAAAACTATAAAACACCTTGAACAGAATACAAGAGTATATATTTTCAACTTAAGGGAAGTAAAAGCATTCTTTGGGAAGAAAAAAAGGTTAACCCAAAATTTTAAAAAATGAAATACTGGTTCACTGAAATTGAAAACTTAGTTTTCTGGAAACCATCATTAATTAAAGACCCAGATAGGAAGAAAATATTTGTAATACGCCTATCTGACAAAGACTCCTATTAAAAAGACATAAAACTTCATATAAAGCAATAATTGGAAGGAACCCCAATTTTTAAAAAGTAGGCAAAACATTTGAATAAACACTTCACAAAAGAATATATACAAATGACTAGTAAGCAGAAATACCCAAAATCATTAGTCCTTAATGGAATGCAAATTAAAACTGTAATGACCTACACTGCAGACACTCTGGGATGGCTTTCATTTGGAAGAAAAAAAACCACAAACCCCTGCAATGCCTTGCAGTTTCCAAATTGTAGAGTAACTGCACCTTTCATACATTTCTAATGGAAATGCAAAATGGTGCCATTGTTTTGTAAAACAGTTTGGCATTCTCTTATAAAGTCAAAATACACTTACAACTGTGACCAATTGTTCCAGTCTTCTAAGGACTGAGAGGTTTCCTTGAACATGAGACTTTTAGTGCTTAATCTCAGACAATCCCAAGTAAACTGAGATGGTTAATAACACTACTTATCAGATGAACCAGTAATCCTTTTAAAAAGAATTTACCCAAGATAAATGAAAGTGCATGAACACATAAAAACCTGTACATGAATATTTATAGGAGATTTACTCATGATCTAAAAACTGAAGAAAACTCAAGAAGTCAACTAGCTGATAAATTAGTACACAAGTTGTGGTATATTTTATAGTGAAATATCATTCAGCAGCAAGGAGGAACAAAATGTTGATATATTCAACCAAAAAGGATGAATGTGAAAAACAGTATGCTAAACGAAAAGTCATGCTCACATAAAAAGGATATACTGTCCAATTGTATTTGTATAAAATTCCAGAGTAGGAAAAAATGCATCTATAGCATAATCAAGCAGATTAGTGGCTGCCTGATCCTGGTGATAGGAGAGAAGGCACTGTAAAGGAACTGAGGGAACTTTGGGGAGTGATAAAAACTTTCCGTATATAAAAGTAAAATGAATGGATTAATTTATACCATCAAACCAGACAAGTAAAATGAGTTCATTTTATTCTATATTTATAATTCAACAAAGATGATTTTTGAAGACTATACATATATAAATTCAAAAGATATGAAGAAACTGGAAATTAGTAGAAATGTAAATTGATGCACTTTTTAGAAAGTGTTTGGCTTTTTTCAAAAGTTAAACATCTCAAAACATTAAACACAGAGACCTGACAGTTGCACTCCCAGGTACATACTTAAAAGAAATGAAAACACCTCAACACAAAAAAATGTGCATGAATGTTCATAGCAGCAGTATTTATAACAGAAACAACCCAACTGGTCCTTGATCAATGAATAAATAAATAAAATTACAAAACTTTCAGGAACAAAAGAGCAGTAAATGGGACCATAAGTAAGGTGATACGAGGAGCCTAGGGTACAAATTTAAGGATGTCATTGCTCTCAGGGACTTGCACACCCTGAGGGAAGTTCCTACATAAAATGTGTATTCCAGGTCCCTTTTCTCTTCACTCTCCAGTCAACCCTGGGAAAACAGCCTTGTGATTTTGAGTTAAGCAAAGATTTCTAAGAAATGACACCAAAAGAAAGACACACAATAAAATTTTAAATGATAAACTAGACTTCATTAAAATTTTAAAAACTCTTCAAAAGACAATGGCAGTTAAATCACAGACTGGAAAAAATTAATCAAATTGTGTAAAATATTATCAATGTTTTATTAAAAATCTCAGTTGAAATGGACACAAATTTGACAGATATATGACCAAAACATGGAAGAAAATGTGAAAATGGCTCAACATCATTATTTTCTAGGTAAATGCAAATTAAATATGGCACATCCATAAAATACACTATTATTCAACATTAAAAAGGAATGAAGTTCTGATTCAACATCGATGAATCTAGAAAACATTATTCTACATGGAAGAAGTCAGTCATAAAAGACCATATGTGGCATGATTCCATTTATGTAAAATATCCAGAATAAGCAAATCTATAGAAATAGAATGTAGTTTGGTGGTCACCTAGACTTGGAGGATGGGTGTGACTGCTAATGAACACCTATCTTCTTTTTGAGGTGGTGATAGTATTATTAATTTAAATTTTGGCAATTATTGCACAAGTCTGTGAGTATACTAAAATTGATCTGTGCACACTAAATGATAAATTTCATGATATGAAAATTTTATCTAAATAGTATTTTGTAAAAATAGCCCACAAGACTTCTTCTCAGGACAAGATTCGTTAGACCTTTCTTTCCAAGTTCCTCCATATTAAGCACAACTCTAAAACCTGCAAATAAGGCAAAAGAGAGCTCTGAAAAGGTATTCTGGTTGTTCTGGGACCCCAAGAGGAGAGAAACAACACAGTTACAGAATACCTTATACCTCTCATGCAAAAGAAATTGGTGACCCAAGCCTGCCATTTCCTAACTACCAGTGTTGCAATAGAACATGGCTCACATGGGCTTATTAGTTCTCTCAAACACTTACAACAAGTGAGCCATATGGCACTGAAAATCAATAACAGAAAGATAACAAAAAATTCTTGAAACACTTGGAACCTAAACCAACCTTCCAAACAAACTATGGGTCAATGAGAATGCCTTAAGAGAAATAAATAATGCATCAAACTGAATGAAAATGAAAATACAACATATCACAAGTTGTGTCGTTCTGTTAATACAGTGCTAAAAAGAAAATGCACGGGACTAAATGCTTACTTTAGAAAAGTAAAAATCAGTAATCTAAGTTCCTACCTAAAGAAACTAGAAAAAGAAGAAGAAAACAAACCAGGCACAAGCAGAAAGGAGGAAATAATAAAGATACCAGCAGAAATAAGTAAAATTGAAAACAAGAACACAACAGAGGAAAAAAATCAATGAAACAAAAAGGTGGTTCTTTGAAAAGAGCAATAAAATTGAAAAATCTCCACCAAGATTGAAAGCCAGAAAAAGGAAAAGACACATATTGCTCATATTATTAATGAAACAAATATATATATCACTATAGGCTCTGTAGACATTCACAGTATAATAAGAACAAATTTATGCCCATAAGTTCTATAACCTAGAAGAAATGGACCTATTCCTTGAAAATCTTCAAATGCAACTGAAATGAAATAGATCATCTGAATAGTTTTATAATCATTAAAGAAATTAAATTTATAATTTTAGATATTCCCCCCAAAGAAATCTATACTCCCAGGTGGTTTCAATAGAGAATTCTACCCAATATATAAAAAAGAGCAACATTCAACTTTACACAATCTCTTATAGAAAGCAGAGGAGAAGGTAACAATACTGAGCTTATTTTCTTATTTTATAAGATGAATACATTCTTCATATCAAAATCAGACACAAATAGTACAAAAAAAAACCCTGCAGATCAATTATAACTCATTAATCTAGGCACAAAAGTCCTTTAAAAATTGGCAGTGAATCTGTCAGTGTAAAAAAACACTTAAAAACCATGAACAAGTAGAATTTACTCCAGATATGTAAGCTAGCTCAATAGTCATAAATCAAACAATGTGATTCATCATACCAACTACTTAAGAGAAAATCCATATGATCGTATGAAAAGATAACAGTAAACAGGCCAGGCACAGTAGCTAATATCTATAATCTTGACTACTTGGGAAGTGGAGATGGGGAGGATCACAGTTTGAGGCCAGCTCCTGCAAAAAGTTAATGAGACCCTATCTCAACCAACAAGCTGGTTGTGGTGGTTCAGATCTGTAATCTCAGCTACATCAGAAGATGTTGCTCTTGTTACAATATGAAAAGGGCAGACAAACTAAAAATCAATAATTTTTCTGAACTTATCAGGAAACCAAGGCAACTACCATCTTGGGAAGCTAGTTGAAGAGACAGACTCATTCAACAATATACAGCAACTTAAACTTGCTTTTGTAGAGTAGATGCCACTGGTGCCATAGAGTGTAGTAATATTGAAATGGTAATTTTGAAAGAATCAATATGGACCCACAATCGTAAGAGTGCCCCCACATTTTATGTGCTTTCTCTCCCCAAGGTTCTCACAATGAGGACAACCCAGGAGTCAAAGAAAATTCTCCTATGGCTCTAGAAGGGAGACCAGAATAGCCATTCTAAAAACATCTCGATCCTTCTCTACAACAAAGCTAACTCTCCAGGTTTTCCTTTTGCCATAGCAATAATCCTGAAACTTTATCCCAGCTGAAGGAAGAGAACTCCTTGGCACACTAGCACCTTCTTGCCATTTTGTCTTACACAAGAGTTAAGGTTTTAAGGAAATTGATGGGAAACACTGCAGACAAGAAGCTCAGAGTAGGGGACGGAAGGAAAAAGGGTCTCACTAGAAACACTTGTAAAGGTCACAGTCCAGAGACACAGGTCCATTAAAAGATAGATTTAATCAGAAAATTATAAAATCCTACCCCCTGGGGGACAAGAAAGGGTAATACAGGGTGAATGTGACCAAAGTAAGTTGTATCCATGTAGGAAAACGTCACAATGAAGCCTAGTACTTTGTACAATTAATATACACTACAAAGACTTTTACCCCCTGCTTGGTCCACCCCTTAACACCACAACAACAGAGCTTCAATGTAAAGATAGAGCTGCAAAACACACACTGTCTTTCAGAGGAATCAACTGGGGAGACAAAAGTAAGAACAGTAGAAAATCAGAAGCCCCAGACACCTATAATTATTATGGAAAATATTAAATACAGCCCAATTCCTGATCACTTAACATACATCCTCAAACTGCAGGTTTATTTACCTTAATTCCAAATAACAAGTACATGTAAAGCTTTCAACAAAAATTACCATGCACACCAAAGGCCAGAAAAATCATCGTATGAAAAGATAATACATGCATTAAAAACAAGACTCTTAGGTGTTACCGATTTGGAGATTATCAAAGAGGAATTTTAGAATAACTATGGTAAATGTTTTAGTGAAAAAAGAAAACAACATGCAATAATAGATGAGTAATGTAATCAGAGATATGGGAATTCTTAGGAAGATTTTTCAAATGCATTGAGAAGTGAAAATCACTAAAGCATGAATGAAGAATGCTTTTAATGGACTCAACAGTAGACTCATCAGAGCTTAGGAAAGAATGAGTGATCTTAAAGATAAGTCAATAGAACCTCCACACTGATGTGCAAAAAGAAAAATAAAATGAAAAAAAAAAGCCAGCACAGTGGTTCACACCTGTAATCCTAGCTACTTGGGAAGTGGAGATTGGGAAGATCATGGTTCAAGGCCAGCCCAGGCAAAAACTCCTGGAGATTACATCTCAACCAATAAAAACCTGGGTGCAGTGATTTGCACTTGTAATCCCAACTGTGTAGAAAGCTTAAATATGAGGGTTGCAGTCCAAGGCAGCCTGGGCATAAACATGAGCCCCTACTTGAAAAATAACTAAAGCAAAAAAGGACTGGAGAGTGGCTCAGGTGGTAAAACACCTGCCTAGTAAGTTAGTAAGTGAAAGGCCCTGAGTTCAAAGCCCAGTTCCACCCAAAAAAAATGTAAAAAGAGAAGAACATTCAAGACCTGTAAGAAATTTTCACATGATGTAATACATGTAAATGGTTTACAAAAAGGAGAAGAAAGAAAGAAGAAATATTTAAAGTAATAATGGCAGACAACTTTCCAAAATCAATGATAGACACCCAGCCACAGATCCAGAAAGCTCAGAGAACAGTAAGCAGATTAAACATTCAAAATACCATACTTAGATATCATATTAAAGGTAATGAGAAAATCTTAAAAAAGGCCAGAAGGAAAATCACTTTGTCTACAGAGGAACAAGAATAAAAATTACAGTGGGTTTCTCACCAGATCATGCCAGAAATGAGTGGAGTAAAATATTTAATGTGTTGAATGAAAAGCCCATTCCCAACCTAGAATTCCACACGCACTAAAATTATCCTACCAAAAGTAAGAAGAAAAAAGAGACTTTCAAAGATGAACAAAAGCAGAGGGAATGCATGCCAGCAGTACCTCTCTGCAAGAAATATTAAAAGATTTTCCTTAGGTAGAAGAAAAATAGTATAGCTCAAAAACTAAAATCCACATTTTAAAAGTTAGAATATTGGACAAGGAATAAACAAAGGTAAAATAAAATATTCTATTTTTATTATTCTTAGTAACTGTGATTAAAGTATTAATATTAACAATATATGAAGTGATTATATCATATGGCTAAGTGAACTGAATGACAGTATTGTCCTGACGGACAGGAGGGCAGAATTGGAAATACACACTTAGGAGGTACCTGTGTTAAATGGAAACCAATATAGTGTTATTTTAACGTGAACTTAAATAAGTTAAAGTATATACTTAAGGTACTTAAAGTTTAGGGCAACCTCTGGAAAGTTTTTTAAGAAGTATACTTGGTACTCTAAGAGAGAAACTAAAATAGAATCATGTAAAAGGCTCAACTAAAATCAAAGAAGGTGGAAAAATGTCTGTGGCAATGAATAGAAAATGCAAACATGGTTAATATTAATCTAAATACAGCAACAATCATTGTAAATGTGAATGATCTAAAGGCACCAATTAAGTATGAGTGATGTACATTCTATACAAGAATGAATATAGAATTTTTAGACCTGTTTCACTCACCATAAGAACAAGACTAAGAGAGAAAGGAGAAAAATGGAGGAAATGAACCAATTTGGGCTATAATACATATATGCATGGAAATGTCATAATGAAACTCTCTATAGAGATTTTAAACAAACAAAAAATCAAAAAATGTCTTTTTTTTTCAAAAACAGAGGACAAGAACATAAATCAAGTCCTGTCTGGGGGTTGGTACTAGTGGGAGGGGGGAGGATATAAAGAAAGGATGTAGGAGAGTGAATATGGTGGAAATATTATGTACTCATGTATGAAATTTGAAAAATGAGACCTGTTGAAATTATTCAAAGAATGGGGGCAGGAGGATAATAGAGAATGACAGAGGGCATGAATTTAACTAAGAAATAAGCACTTTTGTAAATGTCCCAATGTACCCTCAGTACAAAAATAATATGATAATTAAAAATTTAGAAAAACTAAAGGCACCAATTAAAAGACAAATTGAATTTTAAAAAAAGAGCCAAGGGCTGGGGGCATAGCTCAAGTGGTAGAGCACTTGCCTAGCAAGTGGAAAGCCCTGAGTTCAAACCTCAGTACCCCCTACAAAAAAGACCCAACTACATAGTGTCTATAAGAAACCCACTTTAAAAGGCAAACATAGATTAAAAGTAAAAGGACCAATAATGATTTACTGTGCTAACCCTAATCAAAAGGCAGCTACACTAGCAAATATTATAGCCAAACAAGTGAAACTTCAGAAGAAAATTGTCAGAAATAAAGACAGGCACTACATGATTATCAAGGGATTGATTCTCCAAAAAACTCATGACAATTCTAAACGTATACATACATAACAATAGTGTCAAAATGCTTGATAATAACTGAGGGAACTAAAAAAAGAAATAGATAAATCCACTATTATAGTTGGAGACTTCAATACCCCTCTGTTGGTAATAGGTAGATGAATCAGGCAGAAAATCAGTAAGGATAAAGATGACCTGAACAACACTGTTGGTGAAGGTAGCCTATTTATTGAATATTCCATCCCACAGCAGAATTCACATTCTTCTCAGGTCCACACAGAACATTCATCAAGATAGACCATATTCTGGAAAATAAAACTAAGATGTCCTTCTCTTTATGAATGGATAAATAAATGGTAGTACATCCAGATAATGGAATGATTCAGTACTGAAAAGAAATGAGTTACCAAGCCATGAAAAAACATGAAGGAAACTCAAATGTATATTAATTACTAAGTGGTAGAAGTCATTCTGGGAAGACCACATCCTGCATGCTTTCAACAATTTGTTGTTAGCCTAAAAGTTCTCTTAACATAAGTTTTTAAAAACAAAAAATACCTTAGCAAATTTAAATAATGAAAACCATATAAAGCATGTTTTTAGATCATAATGAAATTAAACTAGAAATTAATAACAGATAGCTGAAAAATTCCAAACATTTGGAGATTGAAAAACTCTTATGTCACCCATGGTTCAAATAACAAACCTCAGAATAAAAATTTTTAATATTTTAAACCAAATTAAAAGGAAAAATCAAATTATCAAAATTTGACAACAAAAACAATGCTTAGAGGGAAACTGACTGTTAAATGAAAATATTAGAAAAATAAAGTTCTGAAGTCAATAATATAAGCTTCCATCTTAGGAAACCAGAGAAAAAGAAGAGAAAATTAAGCATAAAACAAGCAGAAGAAATTAAATAATGAAAAAATTGAGCAGAAAACAGTGATATTGACAACAAGAAAAAATAGTGAAAAATCAACAAAACAAAAGCCAGTTCTTTGAAAAGACCAATAAAATTGACAAGTTCACAGCCAGGCTCACTGAGAATAAAAGAGGATACACACAAATTTCCAACATCAGAAATGAAACTGAAGACAACATTACTGATTGCATACACTTGAAAACATATTAAGGGAACACTAAATCCAAATCTATGACCACAAGTTTTATAACTTAGATGAAATGGACGAATTCCTTGAGACAAACTTCAAAAATTCACACAAAAAGAAGTAGATTGCTAGGAGTGGCTTAAGTGGAAGAGCACCAGCCTAGCGAGTGTGAGGCCCTGACTTCAAATCCCAGTACCTCAAAAAAAAAAAAAAAAACTCATGAAGTAGATCGCTTGCATATGAGTAAACAGACTGAATATCCCCATAGGTGTTAAATTATTTCAATCAGTAATTTTAAATCTTCTAAAAGAGATATATGCCAGTCTCACAGTTTCATTAGTGAGTTATGCCAAATATTTATGGAAAAATGATTATCAGTCCTCTACAGTTCTTTTCCATAAAACAGCAGCAGCTTAATCTAGGAGACCAGCATTATCTTCATACCAAAATCAGATTAAAATATTGCAAGAAAGGAAAACCACAGAACAGATTCTTTCATGAAAATAAACTAAAAATTCCTCAACACGCTGGATGCCAGTGGCTCACTCTTGTAATCCTGACTACTCAGGAGGCAGAGATCAGGAGGATTGTGGTTTGAGGCCAGGGTAGATAAACAGTTTGCAAGACCCTATGTTGAAAATACTCAACACAAAAAAAGGGCTAGTGGAGCAGCTCAAGTGGTAAAGTGCCTGCCTAGCAAGCATGAGGCCCTGAGTTCAAACCCCAGAAGCCCTCCCAAAAAGATTTCTCAACAAAATATTAATAAACCATATATAATAATGTATAAAAATAATTCTACACCATGAAAAAGTGGAATTAATTCCAGGTAAGCAATGCTGGTTCAACATTTGAAAATCAACTAATCTAATCCATCATGTCACAAGCTAAAGATGAAAAATCATGTGAATAGATGATGAAAAAAAAATTTGACAAACATTCAAAACCCACACATGATAAAACTCTCCACAAACTAGGAATAAAGAGGGAGTTCCCTCAATCTGATAAAAAACATTTACAAAAGAAAACTTCAGTCAGCATCACTTTAATGCTGATAAACGAGATGTTTCCCTGAAATCAGGAATAATGCCATGGTGTCCATGCTTACCACTTCTATTCAACACTGTACTCGAAGTCCTATGTAGTGCAGTAAGATAAAAAAAAGATATACAGAAATTGGAAAAAATAAATAAACTGTCCTTATTCACAGATGTCCCCATTATGTATGTAGAAAATCCCAACGGATCTAAAAAAAAAAAAAAGAAAAAGAAAAGAAAGGAACTTGAACAAATAAGCAAGCATAGAAAATACATATGATCTAAGGTTAACATACAAAAGTCAACTGTTTAGTTCCAATACAACAATAATATGATAATAAAAATAAAAAACAAAAGTCAACTGCTTTCCTATATCACACCAGTGAACAATTCTAATTTAAAAGAAAATACAACAGCATTTACAATAGCACTACACATGAAGCACTTAAGTATAAACATAACAAAAATACATAAGATCTGTACAGAAAACTACAAAACTCTGATGAAAGAAATCAAAGAATATAAGAATATATAAGTAATTTGTTCATGGGACTGGAAATTCAATATCATAATGATACCAATTTTTCCCAAACTTAGCTATTCATTTAGTGTAATCCCAAACAAGCAAGATCCCAGCAAGTTGTTTTGTAGATATCAACATGATTATTCTAAAATTTTTATGAACAGCTAAAAAAAGAATGACCAATGCCATACTGAAGAATAAAGTTGAAAGAGTCACGTGACTAATATCAAAACTTGCTATAAAGCTATAGTGATCAATATATTATGTAACTGGAAGCTCAGTAGACACATAGATCAGTGGAATAAAGTAAAAACCCCAACCTCAAGAAGTAGGGGGTTTGATCAACTAATTTTGACAAAAGCACAAATGTAATTAATGGAGAAAGTGCAGTCTTTCAACAAATGATGCTAGAGCAAATATCCATATGAACAAACATTTGGCCAGAGATTATATAGATAGTAAATAAAAAAGATGAACTGTTGTTACATACAACAACCTGGATGGATCTCAAAGGAATCATGAAGAAAAAAAAGTGGAACCCAAAAGGTGACATGCCTATGATTCCATTAATAAGACATTCTTGAAATGACAAAATTATGGAAATAAAGAACAGATTATTTACCAGGGTTTAGAAAAAGAAGGCAGTGGAGGATGAAAGGCAGGTTTGCCTCTTTTGTAGACAGGGCAACAGGGGAGATTCTCATTGGTGATGGACCTTTATTGTACCTGCACTGTGTCAATTTCAATATCCTAGTTGTGATATTGCACTCTAGTTTTGAAGATGGGTGAAGGTTATACAAGACCTCTTCCTATTAATTTTTAACATTACATATGATTCTATAATTATCTTTAAATTAAAAAAAAAAGGAAATGATGTCATTGATACCAAAAACTAAGTAGTACCACCAAAGTTTATTGAATGTGACAACATGTTATTAGTGGTCACCTCTACCACAATTATATTATTGCTGTTGTGGAAACAGAAGTCTGGTTGGTCTGGATTAAAAAATAAATGAGGCAAAAAAATATATAGAATAGAGTGTTCCTTCGACAAGCTTAGCAGAGATAATGGCAATTGTAACAGGGTGATAAAGGATCGAAAGAATAGTTCACATGCTTGATCATGTGAATAATTCAAGATAAGGAAAGATTCATGTAAAAGAACAAATAGTCTTATAAGCGAGGAGTGGGAAGGAAGGAAGAAAGAGGAGGGAAGACTGAGGAAGCATAAAACTAGAATAGGGACTTCTAAGACTGAAGAAATGGTATCCAAATGAAGTGAGAGTTAGAGAAGCAAGTCCTTTGTATGTGTGGGGGAAAGGAGTTGAAGTTGGCCTTAGTTTCATTTAGGACTTAAGAGTCTATGCCACAGTATGAGATGGAGTTAGGGTAGACTGTAACTGACCTTAATTTGAGGGGAGTGATGAGGAAAGTTGGAATGTAAATGGGGATAAAAGGGAGAAAGAGAGGACTTGGGGCATGTGAAGGATGGCTGTGTGGCCCAAGAGCCCAGCCGAAGTTGGAAGCTCTGACTGTTAGACGCACCAATATTTGGGATGCTGCTCCATTCTTCCACAGTGTTCATTGTGAGATTAGAGTTGTCAGATGTTTTGGAGCTGTCCAGAGCTAAGGCTAAATAGTGCAGAAGTAGGATTTGAAGGACCATGGAATGACAACACAAGCAGAGCTAAATCAATATGTCCTGAGATCCTGGTTGGAAAGGGAAAGAAGTGAAAAGAAAAGGAAAGGCTTGGGGCACTGGACCCAAGAGCAAATGCTGTGGAACCCAGTCATTGCTTGGGAAATTGGGTCTCCATGGGACATTGGGGTTGAGTCTTTAGGAGATGAAGCCATGCCCAGTGATGCCAATCCTACTATGGGGATGGGAAGAGCTGAGAACCTACAGATCAGAGATATGAGCCCAGGGTGTATAGGCTGAGTCTTCTATGTCACACAGATAGAGGACAGGGCTTGGAGTATCAAGAAAGCCTGTGAATTTTTAAACCTGTTGAAACCACCATAAGAAGGGGACTAAGGTAGAAAGGAGAAAAATAGAGGGGATGAAACAATTCCAGTTATAATACATCTATACATGGAAATGTTGCAATGAAACACCCTGTATAGTCATCTTAAGCAAAGAAAAATGTCTTTTTTCAAAAATGAAAAACAAGAAGATAAACAGATTGTGTCTGGAGGTTGGTAACAATGGGAGGGTGGAGGCTATAAGGAAAGGATGTAAGAAGGTGAATGTTGCGGAAATATGCACTCATGTATGAAAATGGAAAAATGAGACCCACTGAAACTATTGTAAGAATGGGGAGAGGGAGGTAAAGGAGAGTGATGGAGGGGGTGAATTCAACTATGATACATTGTAAGCACTATTCTAAATGCCACAATGTACCCCCAGCACAACAGTAATATGATAATTAAAAATGTAAAAATTAAATAAATAAATAAAACCGAAAATAAAATAAAATTAGAGCTGGGGATATAGCCCAGTGGTTAATGTTTGCTTAGCTTGCATGAGGCCCTGGGTTTGATCACCAGGATCACAAATAAATAAATAAATAAATACAATGAGGATGTGTCATCTGAATGATTTAAAAAGAAAAAAGAAAACTGTGAGCTGGTCCTTAGAGTATGGGAGAGAGTGAGGATAAGTCCCACATCTATGTACACTCTCCATTCTTTGGGTAGTAGTCAGCATAGGGAAGGAATGTAAGATTAGGAGAAGTCTTGGTTTCAGAGAAGCCACAAAGTGAAGTGAATGTCTTAACAGTTTGTTTTCCTGTTTATTATCTGGCTTATTTCTTGGTTTTTTGAGTTGAGTGGGAAATGTTCAGGTGAACTCTTCATGGGACACATTTTACTGTTTTCAACCCACAACTCCTGGAACTGAAATCAGAAGGCCCATCTGAATCTTACCCCCAGATCTCTGGCCATAGGTTAGTCCTTTCCCAGTCTGAGCCCTAGTATGGCCAGTCATGTAACAGGAAGGTTGGAATGGATGAGTTCTACATGTTCTTCTGGTTCTAATATCTGTAGGACCCAGATACAACTGCCAACACCTATCAGAGATATCTCAGGTTTGTCCTCTATGGAGAGCAAAGACCTATAAGGAAGAAACCTGAAACTTACTTGTTACAAGTACAAACCCCAACCCAAAGCAAATGACATCACAATGCATCTTTAAGTCAGAGGCAGAATCTTAAGATGGACGGCCCAGTATAATCTAGTATTTAAACAATCCAGGTTTGAAGACGGGCTATTTTTCCACTAACCAGCTCTGAAATTTGGGCAGGTTATTTAACGTCTCTGTATCTCATTTTCCTTAAGAATAAAATGAAGATGACAGTAGCATGTATCTCCTACGGTTAGTATGAATATTAAATTAAATGATATGTGTAAAGCTTTTAACACAGTGCCAAACACTTTGGAATAATTCAGTATGTGTTAACTATCATTATAATTATTATAAAATTATTATAGAAAGGCCCAATGTTATATGTCTCTTGTCTATAAAGCTCTCTGCGAGGGACTATCCAATAGCCAGTTGTGTAAAAATAAGTAACTCACTCCTTTCAGCTTTCTGGGCTCCTGTCTTTGACATGGTAAGTTTCCAAGTCATGCTGCCATAAGCATTTGGAAAAGGTCAGAGGTTGCATCAATCAAACAGCAGTGTGTTATTTCTCTTACCATTGGAAGTCATGTCTCCAGCTGTTTCTAGGATTTCTCTTGTTTATTCCCCTGCCTTCTAATTTATAGATCCTCTAACTAAACTTTCTTCCTATTTCTCCTTCATCCTTCCTTTACCATTGATCCTACTTTGATCATTCCATCCTCTTCCATTACTTATAGTCTTTCAACATTATTCCAATTACTCCCCATTAATCTACTTCACCTTTCCCCATTATTACATATCACCACCTCTTGTTTATTCCATGTCATTTCCTCTCCTCAGCTCCCCATGGCTCAATCCCCTATATTCCACCTCACCCCTGTTTCCCAATTATTCTACATATTCCATCCTCCATAATCTATGTCATCTCCTTCTGCTTTTCCCATATCAACCATTCTTTTTATGCAACATCATACCCTCCTCTTCATGCCACACCAGACCTCCTCTTTATCCCATGCCATCCTCTCCTCTTTATTCCACATCATCCCTCCTCTCAGTCCACATCAGCCCCTCGTTTATTCTATGTAATCCCTCCTCTTTATTTCACACCAGCCCCTCACTTTATCCCATGTCATCCCCTCCTCTTTAGTCCATATCACCCATCCCCTTTCTCCCATGTCACCCTCTCCTTAATCCATATCATCCCTTCTTTATTCCATGTTAACCCTCACTTCATTCCATGGTATCCCTCCTCTTCACTCATCACCAGCCCCCCCTTTATCCCATGTCATCCCCTTTATTCCATGTCACTCCCCATCAGCCTCTTGCTTTATCCTATGTCACCTCTGCCTCTTTATTCCATGTCACCCATCCCCTTTATCCCATGTCACTCTCTCCTTATCCCATGTCAACCCTCCTCTTTATTCCATGTCATCCCTCTTCATTTTATACCAGCCCCTCACTTTATACCATGTCATTCCTGCCTCTTATCCCTTGCTATCCTCTTTATTCCATGTCAACCCTCCCCTTTATTCTGTCATCCTTCCTCTTCATTCCCTACCAGCCCTCCCCCCTTTGTTCCATTTCATCCCCTTCTCTTTACCCCACATCAGCCCTCCCGTTTATGTGATGTCATCCCTTCTTCTTTATTCCATATCACCTCTCCCCTTATTCCATGTCACCTTCTTCTCTTTATCCAATGTCATTCCCTCCTCTTCATTCAACATCAGTCCCTCCCCTTTATCCCATGCCATCCCCCTCCTTTTTATTCCATACGATCTTTTCCCTTATCCCATGTAATACTCTTCTTTATTCCATATCACTCTTCCCCTTTTTCCTGTGCCATCCCCTCTTCTTTATTCCACATAACCCCCTCCTTTATCCCATTATATCCCTTCCTCTTTATTCCATGTCACCCCTTCTCTTTATCCCATGTCATCCCCTCCTCTTCATTCCACACCAGCTCCTCCCCTTTATCCCATGCCAACTCCCTCCTCTTTATTCCATATTTTTTCCCTTATCCCCTGTAATACCCTCCTCTTTATTCCATGTCACCCCTCCCCTTATTCCGTGTTATCCCTTCCTCCTTATTCCACATCACACCTCTCCTTTATTCTGTTTTCCTATCTCCCTTCCCCTTCAGCTCTCTAGTCAGAGCTACCCAACTCACCCCCAAAATTGAAAAGGGGAAAAAAACACACAGTAAGCCATGAGTATGCTGATGTCACAATACAGATGTTTATTAATGATTAAATGCCAGAGAAGTTTTAACAATCACAAATCTTCGAGCTCTGCGGTTGTTACCCATTGTATGATCAATTTCTATCCCTCAATACAATACATTCTTCATTCAATGGACATTAGCAGTTGTTACCCATTAATTTCGGCTATAATTTGGATGTCATACATAATCCATATCTGTGTGTTACCAGAGCATGTCCTGCAAATTTGTACCGTCCTGCATAGAGGAACTACAGAGACGATAGATAAGAATATTTGTTAGGTGACTTTAACTACTTGGAACTAAGTGTCTGTATCTAACTAGCTGTTTTGCTGACAACAGGGTGTGAACGCCAGCTGTCTTTAAAACAGATCCAGGTACTAAAGTCTAATTTTTCCTCTAACTTTTGACCCCAGAAAAACTAGTTAGGCTTACACTTGAGGTTTCCCTGTTGGCGTGACCTGAGCAAAACTGCACAGAATTTTGGGAGTGGCTGTTTAACGAGCCATTGGCCTAAATAATTTGGAGAAAAACAAAATCCTGAGGTGGCAGGGCTGCTGCGGGGACAGGGCTATGAGTTGGTGTGACGTGGTTTAGCATTGTTTGTCAGCTGTCAGTAGGCTGACCTAACGTTCTAGCATGCCTCTTGAGGGCCTTTCCAATAGAGCTCTCGGGAGGAGGGTAGGAAAGAAAGGAAAAACATGCAATCCCATTTGGGGGAGGGAAAGCACCTCGAGATTTGTGAGCTTCTCTGGGACAGATGTTTACCACAAATGTAACATCAATTAAAGGGAGGGCTGTAGTGAGAGAAAGCCAGGATCAGGGATAAAAGAGAGGGCAAGGTAGCACCAGGGAGCCTGGGCATGACACAGAAGTATCTCTCCTTTTACCAGGTGAAGAGACCAAGCATCCCCAGTGAAGGGGCTGGCAGTATATTTGGAATTCCTAACCTGACCCGAGCATCAGGTGGAACTCCTTCTTACCCACAGATCTTTTGTCTTCAGGATTCTCCATGTTTCCTGTGACATTCCAGGTCTACCTCTACCCTTTTCCCCTGTCCGGCACTTTATAGAAGGGAAAACATCTAAGGAAAGAAGTAGCCGATGCCAGTTTTGGCCTCCTTCTCCCGGGGCACACGGAGCAATGGGCGGTCTTGCTCCGGAATGGGGGGGTTACCCGCTCCTTCCTCATCGTCATGGGAACGGGCAGTGCCGGGAGGCACAGCTGGCTCCTCAGAGGAACCTGGAAAATAGTAACAATGTTAACTCCTTATGTTTCTAGACTTCATACCTTGCACAGCACCCAAGGCACTAAGACCTAGTTTTGAATTTCAAATACAGCATGAGGCATGAAGGTAGGGCAGGAATGATTATTCCCATTTGCCATGTAAGAAAACTACAGCCTGACAGTAGAACACAGATCTCTAAATCCAGGTCCACCGTGGGAGCTGGAAGAAGAGCTGGGTTAGGGAACAGAGAGAGTGAGGTAGATGGATACCCCATGCTCACAGCAAATGGATAATATCACCTGGGAGACGGGGAATAGGGTGACCTCCTAACAACCACCACCACCCTACAAGAAGCCTGACTAACTTTACCAAGCAAATGAGTAACAAAGCTGGAGCCGGAAGCTTACAACACTGCATAGAGGGGAAAAAGCAGATGTCACTCTTCGATGACTCTGGGGAGGACCTAGAGTCCATAACTTGGCTAGGATGAGACTTGTGTTTAAGGAGAGTGGTATCTACAGGAAATGCAACACCTGCATCTTCTTTACAGAACTGGATTGCCTTCGAATTCTGAACTTCTTTAGGGTTAAAATCTGTAGGCACTGGGACTTCTTCCATATTCGTGACTTCTTCAAGATTGACAGCCAGGTCTTGTGGAAGGTCTGGAACAGTACTAGCAATGGAGACATCTTCAGACTCTGGAGCCACAGTGCTACCTTCATCTTCTTCAAAAACATTGGCTTGGTCTTTCCGAGAATCTGGAATTTCACTGTGAATTTCAGCAGCTTGAGGCTCAGGGGCCACACTGAGAACTGAGTCCTCTTCAAGATCTGGGCTTTCTTCAGAATCTTGGTTTGCACTCACATCAGAGGCAGAGGCTTCTTCATTTCCTGGTATTTCTTCATCATCTGAGGCTTCTTCATTGTTTGGGGCTCCATTCACATCTGAGGGTTCTTCCTGGTCTGGAATTTCATCAAAATCAGAGACATTTTCGGGGCTCGTGACCACATGGAGAGCTGGGACCTCTTCAGGGTTGGGGTCTTCTTCAGAGCCCACAATCCCATTGATGGCTAGAGATTCTTCATGATCTGGGATTTCTTCAGCATCTGAGGTTTCTTCATCATTTGGGATGCCATCAAAAGCCGCAGCCTCTTCAAGACTGGGATCTTCTTCAGAGTCTGAGAGTCCATTCACCTCTGGGATTGCTTCATGATTTGGGATTTCATGTCCGACTGGGGCCTCTTCAGGACTCGGGACCACATGAAGAGCTGGGACTTCTTCAAAATCTTCAAAGTCTCCTTCAGAGTCTGAAATTTCATTTACCTCTGGGGATTGACCATGCTCTGTGATCTCCTCAGCATCTGAGGCTTCATCATTTGGGACTTCATCAACAGCAGGGATCTCTTCAAGATTGGGGTCTTCCTCAGAATTGGGGGTTTCATCATTATCTGAGGCATCTGCATTGTCTGGAATTTCATCAGTGTCAGGGGATTCTTCATTACCTGGTATGTCTTCGGTATCTGAAGCCTCTTCGTTGTTCGGGATTACATCAAGGTACGGAACTTCTGCCAGGTCAAGATTTTGGTGGTCCTCGAAATCTGGTCCCTCTTCAAGGTCGTGGTTCAGGTTTTCTCCGGCATTCAAGATTTCTTGCACATCGGGGGCTCCTTCAGGGCCTGGAACCATATCAAAATAAGGTATTTCTTCAAAGTCTGGGATCTCAATGAGTTCTGGAATTTCGTCATCAGGTTCTAGAATATCCTCAAGGGGAGGAAGATCATCAAAATTCAGGGTGTCATCATCATCATCTTCCTCTTCATCAAGCTCTGGTATGCCCTCAAGATGTGGACCTTGAATATCAAGGTTATGTGGGATCTCAAAACTTTGAACTTCCCCAAAGACTACTCCTTGATTGATATAGTCAAATACTAGCTCTTCATTGACTGACACATCTTCCTCAGAGAACTCATCTTCCTCAAGGGGCTCATCTTCAGCAAGGACCTGGTCCTCTGGAAGGGCCTGACCTTTAGCAGGGGACTGACCTTCAGCAAGGGCCTGACCTTCAGCAAGGGCCTGATCTCCAGTAAAAAACTGACCTTCATCAAAGGGCTTGCTTTCAGCGAGGACAGCAGCGCGGGCCTCAGCAGAGTTTTCCACTGGATCAGAAAGTAAAGCATCCTCCTCCATCTTTATGCGAGCACTCCTGAATGGAAAGAAATTTGAAAAAGTAAGTTAGATTGTACCTTAATTTACTAACATCAAGGTTGTCTGAAGTTTGTAAGCCCCCACAGGAGAATGTGCTTTGGGATAAGCTAAACAAACGAAAAAAAAAAACCACTCACTGGATCCTTCTCAAATTCCTGCGTCTGATAAAATCCAGGGCTTCAGGGCTGGACTTCCACACACGCTTTGCCACCTGCCTCTGAATATGGGGAGGCACCTGAGGGAAAAATTAGCAACCTTTATTTCACAGCTCCTTTTAGTGTATACTCATCTTTATTAAGTACCCAGAACTGAAGGCACCATGACTACCTAATGTGGGAGGAATTTCTAGAATGGGAGATTTTGTGACAACCTGCTTTAGTTACCCACATACAATTCTCCCTTGCCTTGTAAATAGAAGAGGAAGGTGTGAAATATGTGTATCCAAAAATTCCACCTGCCTGGAAGAGGACGTCCCAGTTATCAATCATGGCACGGACCACATTGACAGAAGCAACATAGTGGTCAATGCCCAGTTTTGTTTTCCTGGACTCCCTCTTGCCAAACTTTCCCTTCTTCAGGAGAGCAGATCCAAACACCAAAGCCAAATTGGTAGAAGTCATGCGGTTGCCAGGAACCTAGGTAAAGGAAAGCAGAAAGGATCAACCTTGAGGTAGTACTGGAAATTGTACAAATATGTGTTTTTTTATTCTTGTTTCTTTTTTTCCTTTTTACCCACCAAGCCCCTTGCTTATATACTCTCACACATATCCGCTACTAAAATTCTTACTACCCTTTCCCAGGTTTTTTGTTTTGTTTTGTTTTGTTTTGTTTTGTTTTACCAACTGTCCATCAATGCCAATGGAGTCCTCGCAGTACTCAGTGATTTTATGCAGGGCCTGCAGCAGACGCTCCAGGGTGTCACTGTGGCAGGGTGGCATCAGGTAGACCAACAACTGCAGGGCAGAAAGCTGATCCTGGGGCTTCAGAGCTACAGGAAAGAAAACAGGGGTCTGCTCAGAGAACTAGCCTTGGCAGCAGGCTTATATCAAGGAAGATGAGTTTTTGCTTTCAAATTGCTTATGGTTATGGAGACAGTACCCAGGCAAATTTGCCTTTGCTCTCTTCCAAAGCATTTGACTTCAGGAGCCTGAAAGTCAGAAATGTGCCCCTCTCCCCATCAAAAGCAGACCAGTATATAACCTGGGTTCTCCTTCGCCCTGAGAGAACATACACAGATTCCAGAAGCTCTAGAAAAATTTCCAAGCAACATAATTCTAAGGAAACTTTAAGAGGCACCAAAAATAACTTGGACAGGGTTTTTATGAAAATTTTTATTTTGACAAGTGATAATTGTAGGTATTCTGGCGAGGTGCTTTTCATCTTCTGATGGTCATTCTGTCTTACTTCCTTGGAGGGTCTTGCAGCCTGAGCTTTGTCACTAGACCCCCTGTAATATATCCTTTCCTTGCCCCAACAAGTGAGTACAGTAGACTCACTTGCTGTCAGCAGGAAGGACATGTACAGGTCGTCTGGCAGCAGAGAGTCCTTCATGTCACGGAAAAACTCCTTGAGGAGTGCAGCCACATCATGCACATTCTGATTGTCATCCAGCACTACATCCAGCCCTTGATCAAATTCTTCACGGAGCTAGAAAAAGGGAAAGAAGACATGCCTGTCTGCCCTGTCCATGACTAGCTCCTTCTTGGTGATTCCTTCATTGAGTTCAAGGTTTCAGTGGGGGTGGCTGGCGTATGGCATGTCTGGGGGGCTTGAAAGAAGACCTTGTCCCCCCACCAGTCATAACATTACCCTCAGGTCTCTGAGGGAGCCCCCACCTCCATCTGCTTTTTGTTACCCAAGGAACATGTAAACATAGTTTACCTCACGCACTCTCTGCACCGAGTATTCAATGGTGAAAATCCCCACTGTGCTTAAGCCTGAAAGAAAAGACCAGAGGATCCTAAGCACCCCTGAGCCCCTTTCCCATGGTATTTTCCTCATTTCCCCTTAGAAGATGCATCCCAACCTCTGCTGGTGTCAGGGGACAGTCCTTCATCCCACCAACTCTTTTCTCTGCCCACTACTAGAACACCCCTCCTTACTTGATTTAATCATTTGTGGGCCCCTTACCATGTTTCTCAATGAATTTGCAGCAAGTCTCAACAACCTGGGGGATTTGTTTAGCAATCGGATTGAGACTCATCTTCCTCTTGGATCCCAGAAGTCGCTGGCCAATGGGAAATGAAACTCTGGAGAGCTGCAGGGTCTGCAGCAGCAGGGCCCCGTCCTCCAGCTCAGCCAGGCTATCCACGGACACTGCACCCTGTGGAGAAATCCAGATGGCCTTAAAATGGGGGAGAAGGAATGTCCATTGGGACCTTCGTGAGCACTACGTGAGATTCAGAAGATGAGAGATTCTCTCTGTGGGAAGCCAAGCCCACCCCTCCAACATGTTCAGTTTAGCCCCCTCCTTCCCCAATCCCCTGCCTCTAGGGCCAGGACACAGACCTTGACCCTCCCACCCAACATCACTGCACACCTCAGGAAGGGCCCCTGCCTAAAACCTGGAAGGCTTAACTCACTCGACGCCCACGGCGAGTGAACTCCCGGGGCAAGGTGGGCTCATTCCGCCTGCGACTGAAAAAGCGCCTGATGCGGCCAAACATCCTCTGTACCACGTTTCCCCGACGACGGCCAGCAACAGGACCGGTGGCTTCTTCAATCTGCATCGCGGCTGTCAGTTCAAGCTGCTTGCGGCGGGTAAACTCGTTCACCAGCACCTCTTCCAGGCGAATGCCAAATGTCTTGAGTGATGCAGCTGGGAAGCCAGGGAGAGAAAGAATGAGAAACGTCAAAGCCCCGCAGGGCTTAAATCAGGAGGAAATGCAGGGGCTGGAACACTCCTCCCAGCAGCCACCCGCAGTCAACGCCACCCTCCAGACCCGCAGCGCCCCTCCCTGGGGAGTGAGCCAAAAGACCCTACAGTGGTCAGGCGAAGGACTCGGTTCCACTCAACTACCCCGACGGGGTTCAATGTCCCTGCCTTAATTATGTCCTGCCAGGAGCGACCACCTTGAAGCAATAAGGGCGATTTGTTCAGGTCGTCCACCAGAAAGGCTTAGGCAGGTCTGGGAGGACCGCCTCCACGTGCCTGCAGCTACTGCGCCATTTCCTGATAGCACCCCCGGAGGGGTTTCTGGAAGTGGGGGAGGAAGAGTCTTCAGGGGCAGTGGGCACCGCCCAGTCTCCAGTAGCCAGGGTCACCTTAAGAGAGGGGTCAGCATTCTATTTTTTTTTCCTAAAGAAAATAAGGGAGACCCTCACCCCTTTCTTGTCCTCTCAGAATCAGAAACCACTTCTCCAAGGTGTTTGGACGGTCAGTGGGTAGAGCTACAGGAAGAGAAAAAGGAAAGACACCGCACATTCACACACAAATAGAACTTGATAAGTGACTAAAACATCGCAATGCATTGATCTGCAGCGGGAGGGGGGAGGGGGGGAAAGGGGAACTCTGTCCATCCCGCTAAAAGTGTTTTGCTTTCTCCCAGCCTCAGTTTCCCCACCTGACAACAGGACCAATCATATCTAACACGCATAAGACCAAGTATTGAACCAAATCAGTATAAGGCGCTGGGAGCGCATCTTGCTACGCACCAGTAGTGTGTCAACGCAACACTTAAAACATAAATTCAGGGGCTCTGAGGCGCCAAGATCATGCAACAGGCGAGGGGAGGGGCTCTGCCTGCAGCGCCACCGCGGGCGAGGGTCGCCAAGTTACTGCGGACGCGTTCACACGCAGGTTGCCGTCGGCTACCTGCGCTGGGGTGGGAGAAGCCGCGACACCTGGCTTTCCCCGCGCTCCAAATCCCGCAGCTGTGGCTGTCCGCAGGGTCTCCTAACCCTTTGCCTCACTCAGTTCAGGCTGCGCCAGCGGTGCGCACTTACCGGACCTGCCGCCCCCCGCACTTTCCAAACCTGCCGGGACGCCCCTCAGCCGCCAAATCTGTGCGGTGCGCTTACCCCTGAGAGTCCCTGGTGCGCTGGAACCCTGCCCTGCGCCGCGTCCCCCGGGCTCCCCCGCAGCCAGCAGAAGTGGGTAGCGCTCTCAGCGCACCTCCCGCCGCCAACCCCGCACCCGCACCGCCCTCGCGCTCTTTGCCTGGCTTGGCGCGTGTCTCTCTCATACACCGTCTCTGTCTCTCTCAACCGGACCTCTGTCTCTGTCCCGGACCTCTCTCAGAGTGCCCCTTTGCGCCCCCGTCTCGATCTACCCAGTTCTCACACCGCAACTGGTGCGCCCGTCTCTTCACCTGTCCTCTGTCCACTTGTCTGTCCCTTATATCTTCTTATCTGTCTTACTACCCCCTTTAACCCCCCAGGTTTCGACCCAATTCAACTAATCTTTACCTCTTCTGTAATTCAACAAACAGCCTTCAACTCCCACTTCCTCGGTTCCCCAGGCGCCAGGAGATCTGACCAGGTCCGAGACCAGGCGCGCGCCCCTCTCACCCTACTGGACCCCCAATCTGTCCCGTCCCGCCCGGGGGGTCTACTCGTCCGAAGGCGAGGACACCACACTCCGGGGTACAGCTCACCTCTGCCCGGCTTGAATTCAGAGAGGAAATGTCTGGCCACGAGTTCGTGGTAAGCAGTCTCTTGCAGCTTCAGACGCTCCAGCTCGGAGAGGCTGTGTATTGATACCATCTTCGTCCTGCGGTCCGGGTTGTGTCCTGGGGCTCCTCCCAAGACGCTCACTAAAAAAATGAAGGCGGACAACAACAGCAAAGGGGGCATGATTCTGGGGCACCGTGTCCTTGCTGCCTTCAGAAAAAGAATGCAGCCACCCATTCTGGAATCGGATGATTATCAGGGCTGCATCATCCAATTGTCACTGGACCTGGTGGAGGGAACTATGGGGGGGCAGAGGGGGAGGGAAAACTGGGAGGCGGCTTCACCCTCAAGCAGAGCTGCCTCTGGTTGCTTATGTTTTTTTTAAATCCAACTTTAAAAAATCAGCTCTGAACAGATAGTCCAGAAAAGAGAAAAACCTAATGTGGGGGGGGGGAGGGAAGAGAAAGAAATGAAGGGAAAATATAAAAGAAAAGGGCAACCTTACAATTTTTGTCTAAAAATACTTTGAGACAAGAATAAAACAGTTTTTTCTACTAATTAATTAGAACATTGATAGAGTTTTTGCATGATGAAACTCAATGCTGTCTAGGTTGGGTGAAGAGGAGGGGTTTTTTTGTTTGTTTTTTTTTTTAATTTATGTTACTCTTCCAGAAGACAAACTGGACACATGGGTCTGGAGCCAAAAATTGTCCCCAGGCCCTTTGACTCAGTAATTCCCCTTCTAGGAATCTATCCTAATGAAATCTTCCTACAGACAGAAAAAGCCATATTCACGTGAGCCATAACAGTAAAAAAATTAAGGGAAAAAACTAACCTAGCTATGAGATTAGCTATATAAATTATGTAATGACCATAGGATAGAAACTTATGCAATCATAAAGTGATGTTTATAAAGAGCTTTTTGACAAGAAACACAAACACAGAATTGTATTAATTATGACTATAACTATGTGAAGAAAAAATGCATTAAAAAATAAAAGACTGAAGTAAATATACCTAAATACTAACAGCCTCTGTATTAAGTTAAAGGTATTTTGTTTGCATTTTGCCTTTATTCTATTTATCAAAATTTGTACAACCTGATTACATTTCCATTTCAGGAAAAAAACAACTTGTACCAAAACAAACAAATATCATCTCCAGACCATTTCTACTGAGACTCCATATTCAGAATTGGTGACCAGAGTGAAGCTTGTCTTAGTGTAATGACTAGGCTGTTTTATGTGGCTTTCTCCATGGTCCCCACAGGTTGCATAGCATCTCCCAGTGGGGATCTTCCTGCACCCCACACAGTATCCTTTCCTGCACATTCTCTTACTTATTTGTTCTTTCATCCATTTATTGAAAGAAAAGATCTGTATTAATTGCCCACTTGATGCCAGGCACAAACTATTCAAAGGATGAGCAAAATAATACTACTCCTTTCGTAACAGATTTAACAGTGTGGTGAAGGAGATACACAGGTTAGCAACAACTTACAGAACCTTGTGGTAAGTCAGTTGGCCAAGATATAAACAAAGCACTGTGAGAGCAGAAAGGAGAAACATCTAAGTCTGCCTGGAAACAAGGAGGGGAGCATGTCCAAAAAGAGAGAACAGCTTGTGCAAAGTCAAAGAGATTGAAGAGAGGTTGTCATCTTCTTGAAGCAGTATAAAGGTACTAGAAGGAGATAAATCTGGATGGGAAAGGATGAGGCCAGGAACGGCCCTATAAGTCATGTTAAGGAAGGAGTTGGACCTTCTCCTAAAGACAACAGGGAATTATTGTAGGGCTTCAAGCAGGTGTGATCCAGTCAGAGTTGCACCTTGGAAAAACAACAGAGAGCCATGAAAACCTGGTTTGGGTAGAGAACCCGGAAGAAGGTACAACAGCCAAGAAGCAAGAGATGCAAACACAAGTCAGCGTCACTGGGTAGAAATGACAGGACTTAGAGGGTAATATTAATTGACATGAAAAGGAAAGAATTTAGGAGAGCTCCAAAGCTTATGGTTTGGAGGAATACTGGCTCCTGAGGGAAAAGATTATTTAGGACATGGGTAACTAAACCTTTTGACCAAAAAAAAACAAAAACAAAAACAGGAAATAGTCACATACCTACCACTTTTATGAGCTTTCCATTCACATGGAGCTTCTCAATAATATTTTATATATAATTAGGAGATGGGCTTAAATTTCAAAGATAACATGGCTTTGACAGAGAGGAGGTAGGTACAAGCTTAGCATGCAATAATCTAAATAAATAAACTATCCTGTATCCAAAATGAAAAGACATTCCACCTGGAATTTTATCTCCAAAATTCTCTTTTGTCCAGTTTCCTTCATGGCTAAAATCAGAGATATGAGAACTGCTTGCCTGATAACAGGTAGAGTATGAGAAAGGATACGGGGGACATTCCTATAGCTTTTTGGACTAAGCCAAGAGGAAAAGCCCTAGCATGAATTTTCAACCTCCTTCAACTTCAAAGCATCAGCCCCTAGATCCAAGGTGAACCCCTAAACCCGACCACCAAGCTGCAATCTCAAAGGCACATGCATCTAACCTCAGTCCCAGACCGAGCCCCTAGCAATCTCCCACTCACAAACAGCAGGTCCAGAACCCATTCCTGAGTCAAAGGTCTCAACCTGACACACACAGATGAGCTGTGGATTAATATTTCTAACATCACTGACCCTCTCCCCTTACCCAATCTAGACATTTTGTTACCTGTCCTGGAGTTTCAGTTGTTTCTTCTTGTGGAGGCTTACCAGATCTGGTCACTCAAAGAGCAGAGCTGATTCTTTCTCCAAAAAAATGCAGGATGAAAATCAGTCCCTCCCCTCTCCAAGAAGTAATGTAAGAACAAACAGTAAGACCTCAAATCAACATCAGCCCAAAAAGGAAAGAGAGAGAGAGAGAGAGTGACAGAGAGAAAAGCCTTTGAGAGATGAGTCAGCCTAGATGCTTACAATTCTGAAGGAAATCAAAGGCCTTAGAATAAACCGTTTGCCATTGCCTCCTTCCTTGAACATATGGGCCTAAACCTAAAAGCAGTCATATGCTGCAGTTTTGCCAGCAAAACTGACACTGGATTGCTTGCCTTTAGCCCTCTCAAGGCACCAAGAGGACACAAGACAAGCAGAGCTAGGAAAACCAGTATGCCCAGACAAGAAGCATAGGGAGGAGAGGAAAAGGTGAGGCAGACACAGTAAAGGTTCTTGAGGTGTGAATGTTCTACTTGACCCCAGGCTTGACTTTCCAAACTGAACACAAGAGAAGATTCACCATAGGGCACAAGAGACCAAAAGACCCTTCTTGCTTCAGTGTCTTCCCCTTTTCCCTTAAGCATGTCACGGCACTAGCCTGAAGTGACCATGACATCAAAACTACATTCAAGAAGGAATATGACAGCAAACCAGGTCAGTTTCAGTCTAGAATTGAAGACATTTGCAAAAACAATTTTTTTAGACAAATATCTGCACTGAACTCTGGAGTTACAGCTAGACAGAACTGAGTTCAAAGACAAGCTTTATGATTTCTTTGCTAGATAACCTTAGGAAAGGTGGCTGAATTCTCTGAGCCTCAGTGGCCTACTCTATAACATAGGAGAATCTCATAACATGCATTGAGTGGTTGAGAGGTGAATGAATAAATGTATGTGTAGTAAGTAGCACTGGTTTTAATAAATATGTTGAAACTCAAAGTTCTTTGCAGAAGGCCTGAGTTTATCAGAAAATATCAAGTTTCAAAAGTGACTACATAAAATCAGAATTTGTATCAATGCATTGAACAACCTACTCTGTTCAATTTCTATTAAATTTGAATTAAATTAAGGCAAGCGAAGTGGTCTGGTAATCTATTGGGAATAGATCTTTCTTCTGCACTCTTCAATTTCATCAAGGTCAGATAATTTTTTAAAAATCATGAAATTTGGAAAAACTAACTGCATAGTTCAAAATTTCAAATATTTTTATTCAGATTAGTAAAATCTCTGTATGCCCCAGCATCAATTTCTCTTTCAAACCATCCAGTTTAACATTGTCACAAGCAGAAGATACAACTTAATTTAGATGATCAACAGAATTAGTATTTTAACAGATTCCAAGCAGGAGGATTTGAACAAAGAGCAGAGGGACACCCAAATCAAGTCTCCAACAATATAAAAATGGGGAGCACCATTGGGTGGCATCAAGCCTGTTCCTCATGTAGTCTTGAAATGCATGGCACAGATGGAGAAACAAATTAACATTAAAAAGGTCACCGCTTCGACACTGTGAGGACGAAAATGCTCTCAGCTAGGCATAAATCTACAGCCTTCACATTTGGTGGACTAATCTGCTCCACTGCCCCCATCAAATAGTTGGCAGTGGTGCAGGGATTACTAGTAGACACCTAGGAGAAGAAGGCAGAGACCACATGGATGCCGTGGTTGGAATCCTTATAAATGAGGCACTTTATGGCATCAGCAGAATTTTGTCTCCAACTACTGAGAGACCTTTGGAGTTTGAGAAATTGATAGCACATGGGGCTGGGTGCCCCGTGTATTGCATCCACGTTATTCAAATGTCTACAGGCAGTGACAATGGATAAAGACATCCTCATTAATACATCACAACATGGGAAAGAGATACGGGTCTCTAGATGAAAACATCTGGGCACCAGTTTGGTCTGCTGACACATTACTTCATTCATCCCAGCATTAATGAGTTAGACTTTAAGTTGTCATCCCATAACCTCCATTTCAGTAAAGGCTGCAGATGCCTTGAACAAAATGACTCATTTTATCCTATGCAGTGGCGATGCCCCAAGATAATTAAATTTGGGGACAGCATTCTTCAATACGTGGAGTCAACACATCATGCCACAGCAGAAGCTCATAAACTGGAGATGGTACTGTTAAAATATCATGAGAAAAGCCCTGACTTAAAAAATAATCTGTTTCAATAATTACCAAGAATGTTAGAAGGGTCATTAGCCATTAGCCATTCCAAAATCTCCATTCTCCATTTCAGAAAACTGAGGCTCAGAGAGAGACAAAGATTTTCCCAACACCGCACACAAATTTGACAACAAGGCCTGAACAAAAACTCAGTTCTCAGTCTCAGAGCATTTTCTATTGCCCAACCACCTCTGCTCTTAATAGCTGGAAGATTCTGCATCGCTACATAATGAAATCAAAAGAATACACACATAATCAAAGCCTAATTCCATAAAGCCAGAGGAGGTCATCTCAAAGCAGGCAGGCACCAGCAATTACAACATCTTTGTTAAATACATACAATCATCATTTCACAGGACGTGGGATGCCCTTTTTAAATTTTGTTGAGTAAAGGAACAATTCAAGCTCAGGGTGATGAAAAGCAATCTTTATGCTAGAAATGTCCCAAAGGATACTGTAAACAAGGCAATGTGACATCAAATGCAACAAGATGTAAATATTCTCACTATTATCTGCAGTGTGTGTCAGGTTGCATAATAGTACTGGCATCACAAGTTGTGTCATATGTATCATCTTTTCCCCTTTTGGCTGCTGCCGTTTCTATTAAATTGTGGTGGAAGAAGGAAAAATAAGATGTTCTATCAACAAGAGGTAAAAAAAAAATTAATACCTAATTTGCCTTGTTCTTTTCATTTTTTCAAAAGCTTTCTTTACATCCTTCATCTGTAGACCATAGCACACAGTAGGTGTTCATTGGGTGAATCATAGGATTATAAAGTCTGAGGATTTGAGAAAACATAAAAGTCTTATAATTAAAACACCAATCCATGATTCATGGATAAATGAATCATGGCACTTTATTCTCACAACAACCCCTGGAAAGGAGGTAGGTTGGAGATTATAAACCCCTCGCCCCCAAATTTGCAGATAACAACAAACTAGGGATGTAGAGAACTTGTGACCTAGCTAAAGTTGCACAAAAAAATGCCATGGACGAACATGATCTGCTGTCCCTACCTATTCTTTGGCCAGGCCTTACCCTTCTCACCAAACCATGGCATTTCTTAATATTCATCAAGACCTGCTGCCTGGAACTAGGAAGGTCCAAATTAAGACAAGTGACTGGATTTCTGACGTCTTATTATAGATGTTATTCTGTGGTACTGGAAAATGGGAATGAAAGATAGATAGATAGACAGATAGATACAGAAGACTATAATAGTCTTTATATATATGTATATATATATATATATATATATATATATATATATGGCTATTATGAAAGACTATTAGGAAAGTAGAAGGGAGAAACTAATAGAGGGGAAAGGCACCAAAAGCCTTCTGTATTCATTCTACCCCATCTTTCACCCCAGACCTCCCCCCAGTTTAACAGCATGGTACCCATATTCTGAGATATGGACTGGAACCTGGACTCAAATCCCAACCTCATGACATGTTAAGTTCACATATTCACCAACTACATGAGCAAATTATCTCACTTCAGCAAGCCCCAGATCCATGACCTTACAAAATAAGAATCCTGACACCTGTTATGTGTGGCTATAAGAATATTAAATAAATGATATGGTGGCATGAAAGAAACCTCCAAAGGGAGCACTGCTGTGCCAAGGGGAGGAATTGTGCCCCCTACCCAAAAACAAATACCTGGGAGTTAAATTTGAGAGGACTAAGCAGAAGTGCTACTTATCTGAAATGAGGCAGAGAATGCCCCTGCTAAAGAATGCCTCTGCACCAGTTTTTATGGGTACTCACTTACTGTCAGCATGAAGCAGGCTTTCAGAAGGGATACATGGACTGGGTCTTTCCTGATTCCAATGCAGATTCGAGATAGCCAACTGAGGGATCTGGGGGATTAGTTTAGTCTGTGAAATGTAGAAAAAAGCTGACTAACCCACAAAAGGTATTTAGTTCCCACCTTTGGACCCCTCAGCACCATACACAAGTCACCTATGCTCACGATGGTGGAGGGAAGAGAGCCATCTGGAGTGGAAAACACCAGTTCCTGTCCTTGGGATCTTATAGCCTAGTTGAAGGTCACATAAATGTCATGAGTCTGAAGGACTATCAAGAAAGGGTCCTGGGTCTAACATCATCCTTCTGTCCTTCCCTATACTCATTTAAATACATCTCCTCTCTTTTTGTTTCTTTAAGGAATGTCAAGGATTGACTATTTCCCCAGGCCCACCAGTACTGTCCACACCCTTATTCAACCTTAGGTCAGTAAATTCCAGTTGATTCTTCCTGCCCTCTCAACCCCTGCTCCTCCCCAAAAGCTTCTCCTTTTCAGACATGCATACATGTTCCCACTCACAGACGTCCATCTCCACAATCACATCCTCAGTCTCTCACATACACATTTTCACACACACACACGCACCCTCCTCTCCCTTGTATTCACTGCAAGAGAAGGAAAGGGGACAATGGGAGTGAATCAAAGGAAGGGCCATGAGCCATTCGCCAGATCTGCACAAACCAAACCGTATCTGTGGCTTCTACAGGGTGGGCAAAAGAAAGACCAACGGGGACAATCCCCCAAGCCATCTGAGCAGAGGTCAACAAGAGGAAACCTGCAGAGGGAAGAAGTTCTCAGAACCTATGCTTGAGAGCTCCTCCATCTTTGGCCCCCCCACCTTCACATCTCTTCTTACATCTTCTTCCCCAACAAACATCCAATTTTCTGCCAGTTTTTTTCTTCAAAATCCTGTCTGAGTGACTGTCATAGGGAATCGGGACTGTGGAAGATGTTTTTCCCTGCAGTTTTCATGATAGGAATGGTATTTAAAAAGTAAATTCAAATAACCGTATTTCTCAAGTATCAATTCCTATCTATCGAACCATCTTCCTTTAAAATCAGACCACTAACTTGACTATGAGGTGGTGAAAAAAGCCCTAGAACAGAAGCCAGGAGGCCTGCTTCGTTACTAAGCAGCTGGGTGGCCTTGGGCAAGTCAGTGAGCCTCTCCAAGCCCGAAACAAACTGGTATAATTTATTATCATCCTGTTTAGCTAACAGCACTGTAGCAACGCAGCCCTCACGTTTACAGAGTCCTTGATTATTCTAAAGGACTTAGTGAACTCCAGCACACAGGGTCATGCCACTGCTATCCGCAGTTCAAAAGAGAGCGCCCCCCCTCTTCTACCCCCACTCCTCCGCAGGTCTACACCCGGCCAGAGTGCAGGGAGGGGGGATTCTGAGGCAGTCTCCCCACCCCCCAACAGGAGCTCCTGCCCACCTGGAGGCCCTTGACTCTGAGCTTGCCTCTGGGTGGGGGGTGGTCTGGACTCCAGAGCTTATCCTGGGTCTGTGGCTGCCACTGCGCCAGCGAGGGCAAGAGCGGCCTTTGGGCTGCGCTGGGTTGCGCTGCTGCGCGTGTCCCGCTCCGATGTAGCTCGAGGGAGCGCAAAATCTGCGAAGTTAAACAAAGCCCCGCGGCGCCCCAAAAGTACTTTCTGCTGCCTGTCCCCGCTGCGTAATCCAAACATTAAATCTTTGCTGCGAACTCTAGGTTGGAGCCATCCATGCTAAAGGCTGGGCAACTTGTCCAGCACTGCCAGGCCTCCTCTCCCTCCCTCACGTCGGGCCCTCCACTTAGAGGTCCCTCACCTCCCTCTCGCCCCGCAGTGGACCGCACTCTGACCCCTGGTGCCCGGCCCCTGCTCTACCTCTTGGCGATTCTCCTGGTCCGGCCAGGGAATAAGAGGCTGCGACCTGCTAGTCAGTCCAGCGACGCGGCTGCGGCTAGTCCTGAGACAAGCTGCAGGCACTGTGAGCGCTCAGCTCTGCCGCTCCGATTCCCCCACCCTGTGTACAGCTTTCCGCGGTGGGGTAGGGGCTGATTCATAGCAATTTTCTACACAGCAGCCAGCTCAGTGCCTTACGCATACCTGTTTGCTGAATTCCCTGGGCTACTCCCACTGTTTCTCTCTGTACCCCACAATCTTCTCTCTCTGCATTCAAAACCAATCTCTTCTTCAAGATGCAATCGAAGCATCTCTTCCTTCTGAACGTTCTGACTACCCTTCCTCAGGCCATGTCACACAATTTCACATTACTGGTGAGGGAAAGGCAGAAGTGGAGGTCCAGATGGTCAAGAAATTTACCCAAAGACACAGGGTTAATTAGTGCCAAAGCCAAGGCGAAGGCCCAGATCTCATGAATCCCAGCTTGGCACACTTTTTGATATGCCACATTACCTTCCCTATGCCCTGACTCCTATGACATTCCAGAACATTCCTTCTTTGTTGGCCATTTATGTACAAGAGCTGCACCAATAACCCCCTCTGCTCCTTGCCTTACTTTTTCTGCTCTATGTTTCCTACTCTTGTCCAGGGCCTCTGCTCTTACAAACTCAGAGACAAAAAGGTCATTTTGTTCAAAGTTCAAAGAGCAGAACAAGCAAACAGTAGCTGACTTGACAAAATCTTCCACCCACCTGGATAACAATGATCTCAGTAACCTCCCCCCAACCCTACTCCGCCCTACACACACTACCTACTATCCATCTTCATTTTTCATTATCTGTCTTCCACACATGTTTAGACAACTGGGGAAGTCAGAAGGCTATCTTTCTAAATCCCTTCCAAAAACACCCTCTTCGAATCTGCAATTCACAAAACCATACATACAAATCACCATTCAATTAAGCAAGTTATATTACTTACAAGAATAAGATGTTTACAATATTCTCATCTGATACAACAAGGGTAGTATGGGGTTATAAACACAAGATCTCAAGTGGGAAAGACTTCAAAAACACAATTACTCCCTCTGGCAATTGAGATTCCTATTTTTTGGGGACAAGTAAGTGGACAAAGGGAAAGCCTTATTGTTAAGAGGGACAAGAATGGAGAAGGCAGGAGATTCAAGAGTGTCAAAGACTATGGCTAACCCAGCAAAAGGAAAAGAAGAGGAAGCAAAGTCTAGACAATGGACAGAAAGATGGAAGGGAAGAGGAAAGGTTAGAAGGCAGCTGCTGGATCCAAAAATACATAGCTACAGTGAAGGCCCAAGAAGACATGGCCTTACTTCCCAAAGGCTCAGAGGTATGACTCTGAAGGCCCAAGATTGGAAAAGAGATCCAGAAGCCTAGTGGCAACTGTCTCTTGTCCTCTTGAGAGGGGGCAGGGAGATTCTGGCTTCAGCAACAACATTGATGGTGCTATTTTGGATTCAAGTACCACCAGCTCACCACTATCACCACCACTGGGAAGCCCTTGCCCTCTCCCTCTTCTCCTCACCGCTGAAATTAAATAAATCTTACCCCACACAGAAGCGTAATTTGAGTGCTCATGATCAATCCCCTTCCATTGGAGAGGCTCTCTCCTTCTCCTCCTGTTGGAAATTAGTTGGGTGCTGCCCCATCAGGAGAGGGGGAGAAGGGAAGTAGGACTTTGAAACTGGTCCAATTTGTCCCTCTCATGTCTCTGTCTCTCTGTCTCTCTCTCTCTCTCTCATTGCATTTGTCTGCAGCCTCTCCTTCTGGCCCTGGCAGGTCTGCTCCCCTTCCTCACTGCAGCATCCTGCAGCCAGTTCCCCTCACCTTGTGATAAGGGGCTGGTATTAGGGGGCATCTATCTGGTGGTGCTTGCTTTTTAAGGTGGAATTTTAAACTGATATGCCAGGGAAAGGCTTGAGTTGGGTAGGTGGATGTGTCACAGAAGATGAAAAGAAAAGAAAAAAATCCACTCCCAGTGTCTAGCAACATATTGGTGTTGGGGACAGCTGGGAGGTATGACTTGAACCTGAATGCATAGGGAATTCCACTTGGGTAGAGAACTGGCCGTATGTTGGCTTGGATTACAGTAATTGCCTTCATAACCTAAATACACAAAGACAGCATGATATATTAGAGAGCAGAGAAATCATGGAATATCACTCAGCCTCAGTTTCCTCGACTGCAAAATAGGAGACTCAATGCTTGCTCTCATGGCACTGTGGAGAAGTGTGAATAACATAGGTAAAGTACCAAGCACTTACCTTGCCACAGAAGCACAGAGAAGGAAAAGAGCTTGCTAGGGTCAGGATTGGAACTGAGAGCTCCCCAACCTCCCACCCCCAGGAGGGCTGCTTTCATCTCACTTTCTCCTCTAAGAAGGCTACCTGGACTATCTTTGGGGACTTGGTAGAGGTGGAAGCAGGGAGATAGGTTAGGAGCTCACTCTATGCATATGAATATAGAAACTCTATCACTTAGTCTTAGCCTCACGTATGCATATGAATATAGAAACTCTATCAGTTAGTCTTAGCCTCACGGGACTAAGGTTCAAGCTGCTGCTTCATTCTCCCTCTCATCATCACTCAGGTAATCTTCCCATGCCATCTTGGACTGATTCAATGCCACTTTAGCGCCATCTCTGCTGCCCGAATCCTAGGTGGTGACTCACCCTCTGGCTGGCTGAGGCCTCTGCCCTCCAGGAAAGAGGCTTTCTTCTTAATTGACTGCAGAAGTCTCAGCTGCATTGAAACAACGCCCTTCCAGGCAAGCTTAGAGATAAAGGAATGGAGTAGCCCCTTGTCCAAAGTCACTGCCCTCAACTCCGCAGTGCCTGGGGTGCCACTATTGGAATCCCCTCTCTAGGTTCCTTATAATTCCTTAGATACCCTCAAATCTCTAAATTTTCAAGGGATTCCACCCAGGACGTCTTTTCCCTGCATTATAGAGACTGTTCTGTGTGTCTGGCACTGTGCTAGGCACTGACAGGACATAAGGTGACAGGAGACATCCTTGACACCCAAATGAGTACTCTCTACAAGTTTAAAAATGTTTACATGGCACCTTGGAAAGGCGTGGGTGGGGGGGTGAGTTAGGAAGTCTCTGTGAGGGGTGGAGGTGATAGGCAGAAGGACCCCACCACAAACCTAAGGTCTAAAGCTGTGACTTGGAATCTCTGATGGCCAATGAGTTGTATTACCAAATCACTGATAAAGGCATTTCCCTTAAAGACAGCATGTTGCTTAAGAAATTAAATTAGCTGAACCCTACCCACTCTCCCTCTGCCTTGCTTGCTTGCTTTGGGGGCACTAACTGGTGTCCACGTTCCCCTCCTAGCATCTGATCCGCATTCCCCAAACTAACATATCTTCGTCGTCCTGACGAGGCCAGGGCGGGGAGATGGGGAGGAAATTGACATCTTTTGTATCTTAACTGGGATGGGGTCAGTACTTAGCATATGTTACCTCCTTTAAACCTCACAACTATCCCTTGACTTAAGCCAGGGACGTGCTAAGGTCGCCAGCTACAAAGTGGCAGTGCGGGATTCGAGCCACTAATAACTAGGAAGCCTGTGTGCTTTGCACAGCAATTTATACAATGCGGTTGGGGTGGTGGGAGGGAAGGAGCTCTTTCTCCATTTCCCTCCCCACCGCTGACCATCTACACAGAAAGGACGCAAGCGAAGGATAGGAGCTGGATGCTCAATCTGGCAGCAGAGCCTTCTGAAGTGACCCTGTAACCCGCTTACGGTGGGAGGGGACCTCAGAGTTTCCTGCACGGGGGAAGGGGCGGGGGTTAATGTTGGAGTGGGGGCGGGGAGCAGGAGCTTATGCCCGCAGAGGAGCAAAACACCTTCGGCCACTCTGCTGCCCCCTGCCGCCGGTGGTGGCTCCCGGTCCAAGGCTGCTGTTCAGCTCAGGGTTTGTGTGCTAAGAAAAAAAACCAAGTGGCTAAGAGCGGTCACTGGCCAGTGCTAGGCTACTGATAGTCTTGTTAGATTTGTGACGTAAGAGGGAGGAGGGAACATTTACACAGCCCTACTATGCTCCCAGCTTGGAGTCAGGAATTTCTAATAGCCATTGCCTTTTATATAGAAATTGTGTTGCTATGCAAAATAGTGAGCTCTCCATTAAGACAAGTCTTCAAGCAAGACTAGAACAGGTTTCGCAAAAAGCGTGTATGCAGATCATTTGAAACCAATACTTACTTCTTGAAACAAATAAAGCCCTACACCCCTCCACAGTCACAGGCTCCCTGGGGTACAAAAGGAAAAAGCACTTCCCTGGGGGAGGGGCAGAGGTCAAGGCTGTGGAGGGGCTGAGGGAGGGTGCGGGGAGGAGGAGCCTCTGGCAGGGTCGACCATAATCTGAGTCAGGGTCCCCGCGGAGTCCTCGCGCCTGCCGGCTGATTCCCCGGACCTTCCCGTTTTCCTGGGTTCCCACTGGACCCTACCTGGACACAACTCACTCCCTTTGCCTGGAAATGGGGATCAGAGGGGCAACAACCCAGGTCAAAGGGAAAAGAGCATCTGTGCCCGCCCCGCCTTGCCCCCGCCCATCCTCCCTCCTTTCTTCCCCGCCTCCACTCCGCGCCCCCTTCTCTTCCGCCCAGGGAGAAGGCGGGGGCGGGCTGTGTGTGTATGCATGTATGCATGTACGCGTGTGTGCGCGCGCGCGGGTGCGGTAGTCTGTGTGTGTGTTCAGTGTGTGGTCGGGTGTGTGTAGGGGTGTGCGGTGCATGTTTTAACCCAAGTGCATTTGGTGTGGTGTGCATTTGATTTTGCGCTCTGACATGAAGCATGTGTTTGTGCGGTGTTTGTGTGTGCATGCTTGAAGGATGTATGATTCTGCCTGATAATAATATGTCTATAAGGGTGCGGTCTGGATGTGGTTGTGTTCGATGTGTGTTTCTGCCGGGTTTGTGATCCTGCTGTGGTGAGTGGATTTGCAGTGTATGGATGTGTGTGCGCTTGTTGAAGCTTGTGTGCATATGTATATTTGGTGTGTGCTTACCCTTACATGCGGTGCGCCAATGTGGGTTTGCAGGTGGTGTTTGTTGTGATGTGTAGTGTGTGTGCTAATGAGCAAGGTATCTCGATCAGTCTACTTAAGGTGTGTGTGTTCAAAGATTTGTGTGTTAGAGGGTTCGATGTGTTTTAATTGATCAGTTCAAGTGTGTGGTGTGGACGCATGTGGTCAGCTTACGTGCTCGGGCAGAGTGCTGAATAAGGTGTGTATCTTGGAGGGAGATCGCGGGAGTGCATGGGTGCAATGTGTGAAAGCACGGGGTTATCTAAAAGAACCCAGTGATCTTTGCATGGTTGGGGGGAGGACAGGGTGTGTGGGACGTTGCACCTGGACTGGGACGAGGAAGGCGGTAGGGGCCCGCGACCCCAGGAGGGGCGCCCGCGGTCTTGATCTCCTCCTTCTTGGAGGTCCGCCCGTCCACTGCTGTGCCTGCCAGGTCCGCTGGGGCAAGGTGTGAACTTACCTGGCTGCTTAGAGGATCGAAGAGGAGGGCGCCGCAGGAGATTTGGCCAGGTAGGGCGCCTAGTGCGCGGTGCAGGGGCTGGTGGGAGTAAACTGGAAAGATTGTTGGTCACTGACCCGATGCCACCACCACCACCACCACCCCGCCAGGAGATCCCAGTCCTGACCAGCTGAGTACAACTATTTGTTCAAGGCCTGGCTGTTTCACACCTCTTTGATTTTGTGTGGGCAGATCCAGTTGCCTGGAAGCCCTTTCAGCCTGGGCCTCATGACAAACTGCAACTTATTTTTTAAGACTTTACTCAAGAGTCAAAAAACTTTTTCTGCTTTCCTGTACCCTTCTCCCCAGTTGAGGGCTCTCTCCTTTGAGCCACCACAATTACACTCTTCACACTTCTCCACACATAACCACAATTATTTGATCCCCTTTTAAACTCTGAGTTGCTATAGAGAATGCCTG
Source organism: Castor canadensis (assembly GCF_047511655.1). NCBI lineage: Eukaryota > Metazoa > Chordata > Mammalia > Rodentia > Castoridae > Castor > Castor canadensis. The sequence continues at coordinate 23,937,266 of NC_133405.1, forward strand.
GTATATAGTAAGAATGATAATAGTAATCATTATTGCAATGTTACCATTTATTAAGCACCTACTGTGTACTAGGCACTCTTAAGCACTCTTACTTACATGCATTATCTCCCTAAGTCCTCACAAGAAGGCTGTGAGGTAGATAGAGCTATAATTATCAGTATTTTACTCTTCACACATCAGGCTCAGAGTAGTTAAACCATTTCCTCAAGGTTACACAGAGCATAGGAGGGCAGAACTAGTATTTGAACTCAGGTTTGCCATGCTCCCTTAGGCATTCATCTGAACCAGGCAGCCTCAAGAAGAGTTGCCTGATTCCTGCTATACATTGAAGTCTCTATCAAATAATATCATTTCCTCTAAAAAGCTTTCTTTTGAGTTTACTGAGAGTACCAAGAGTACTCAGCATAATTACTTTCTCTGTCTCTCAGACCACTGATTTCTTCTCACTAATTACCTGCTTTGTGGGCATCTCAAAATCTTTAATTACTCTAGGCATATAAGCATCTCACCAGCTCCAATTCTGGGAGCTCTCCTTAGACTGGTGCTGAAAGAGCCAAAAATGAGCATTTTCTGGCCAGAGTATTACAGAATTGGGGGTGGGGAGGAGAATGGAGATAAGGGGTCAGGATGGAGTGAGGGAATGATTTCACAGCTCCCCCAGACCTGTTTTAACACAGCATCCCCTCCAGAAGTTGGTATGCAGTGAAACCCAGCAGACTAGCCATTTCCATATCAAACTGCATATAGAAAAACAAACAGAGCCCACCCCCCCAAAAATGATTACCGAATGGGCCCTGTTTTGTATTATTCATGATTGGGGGGGGGAGCATTGTGCTTGCCTAATGAGGCTCACACTGCTGGAATGCCTTTCAAGTAGCTTCATCTGAAAAATTCAAATTAAAACAATACATTGCATTTTGGGGAGCATGTTTATGGGGGGAGGTATGATATGAGCCCAGTCACAGCTAAAGGACCTCTGGAAGCACTGCTGGGTCCCCAGGGAACCATCTTGGACTGCTGCAAAGAGGTCAGGGGGTGGAGAGAGAGGGACAATTCAATGCTGGTGAGTCACTTTTCCACTTTTCAGGGGGGGAAGTGAGAAGCACGATTTAAATTGCCACCGTTATTATTGTGCCCTTTCAACTGGCACAAATGAGCCTCGTGTGTGGATGAAAAGCAGTTGGAACATCCATAAAGCTTCCCTCCAGCTGGGCCTGGGTCAGCACCTCATCCTGGCTGGGCAGGAAAAGCACTGCCTAAACTGCTAGGTAGCTAGAAAGTCTTCTTTTGTGGGAGAAAAACAAAGGGCTAGAGAGGCCAATCCAAGATATGCAAGGCCTAGGTCACCTGAAACCTTTGCTTCCATTGCATTTAACTTCTTGTGAACTCTGTACAAGGAATTCATGCAAACTTTAGTATCATTCAGACTGTGGTCTCAGGCACTCAGTGTGCACAGGCCACTGTGACACTCCTCACTCTCCTCTGAATACACCAGCTTCACTTCTACTTCTTTCTGACTGCTCAGGTCTCTTCCCAAGTTTTCCCCCATCTCTCATCCCCAACACACACACACACACACACACACACACACACACATCCCTCTCCTCTGAATTACTTGTCTAAATTCTGATAAGTTCTTCACAAAGAACTTTCTGCTTCACTCCAGCTCAGTGCTCCTGCCTGTGAAGTGGGGACAAATTTTGAAGAAGCCAAAAGTTCCACAACTTGACTCCTAAGATACTGTCCTAAGCCAGAGGTTATTAGCCTAATGGAAGGCAGTCTTGGTCACCCACACCTCAGGCCCCTTTAAATGGTGGGACAGGAGGGGCTACCAGAACCACTGTCCATATTGGCAACACACACACACACATATACACTTTCCTTAGAGCTTAAAAATAGCTACCATAAGTCCTTCTTTGGAGGTCAGGAATTGTGTCCCTATGACATGAGGATTTTATGGGGGGACTGTCAAGGTAGGAGGTGCTTTAATAACTCCTCATTACTGCTCAACACAAACAGAGATTTGCTTGCTTGCATCCCCAAAATGAGGATCTAAAATAAGGATCTACAGGTTCAGGGCACTAAAATGTGAATTTTGTTGAGGAGAGAGATCTTGATTTCCCCATGAAAGCAAAGCCCTTAAAGATCAGTGCTTTTGTCTTTTCTGTGGGGGCTGAGGAATTCCACACGCATTGGAACAAGCTGTATCTCAGCTCGATCACTTACTTGCTGTGTGATCTTGGGAAGGTTCCTTCACCTCCTTGAGCCTCAGTTTTCTCAACTGTAAAATGGAGATGTTTAATGCCTACCTTAGAATTGCTCAGATGGCTGAAGGAGGTAAACCATAGAAAGCGCCAGTCAAATACCTAACACACATAGTAAAAATTCAAGAAAAGGTTAGTTAATTCCCTTCTCCATTTTTTTTTCATGTATCCCACAGTATCTTAACTAGGATGTTCAGACAGTGGAGCCAACTGACGGAGCTAACAATTTTCCTCATTACTGGCTTGTCTGACACTCTCGAAATAGTCCCTCTTCTTTTAGGATGATGTTTTGATCAGGCTAATACAGCCTCTGAAGAATTGGACCCTAAGTCCATTTCTCACTCTGCAGTTTCTCTTGGCAGTGTTAATGAGACCTGGGTTGCAGATGTAATACTCCACACAGGAAAGTCTGACCCCAGCTGCAGACCCAACCCTAGTCCTGCCTCCTAAATAGGTGTCATTGTGTTCAAGAAATTGAGAGAGTGATTATTTCTTGCCAAGATTACTCTATGGACTTTTGGGGGGGAAGTTCCCCTTACGTCTATCCTAGAAATTAAGAAGAGCTTCTAAAACCACCTAATTTCTAGCAACCACCAAAGGTGGGAGTTAGATGGGACGATGGGGGAAGAAATGATGGTTCTCTATGCAGCACCTAAACTATATCTCCAGTAAGTTCTTATTTAATTGTTTCCAGTTAAAGGAAAACAAAAGCTACCCTTTGTTAACATTGATGAAGTGGGAAAAGACCCCAATCTGTGCCCCTTCCTCCCTGAAGCTGTTGTCTCCCTCTAGAGACAAAAGCAAGTCACTACAAGCTGTATTTGTGCGAGGAAGGGAGGAGAGTTAAATTGTGAGGGGTGGACATGATCCCAGGGAGGAATAAAGAGACTACACGGTAGAGATTCATGAAGGAGAAAGCTCTGAGAGGCCAGCCTTTCCATGTTCCCAGTCTCTGGAAGATGCCTTCAACTCCTTTTCCTTCACCCCTCTTATTCATCCTGCATGCTACACCCCCCACACCCTAGACTTTTCTACAAAAAACAACCTAGTAGTGAGTGCTTCTGAGAATTTAAGAATTTAGAAAAACTTTTCTAGCTCCTACCCGTCTGCTTCTGAGAAGGTGGGGGAGCTTCACTTCGAGAAGGAAAATGGGAGGGGTGACGATTAAAAGCCACCCATATCATACAGAGAATTAAGTAGAGCAGGGGTTCAGGATAAGCCCATCAGGCTTAATAGGTTTCCTTAATAAGCAGGCACCTACCGGCTGCTGGGTACTGCGTGCCCATCCTGAGGAAGCTGCGTGGTTTCTCAAGAGGTGTATCTGAGACGTGACAGGAGCTGCCAAGGCTCATCAAATATGCCGTTTACCTACTGCTTCAGATACATGTGAGAACAAATGATACTGCCAGAAGGAAACAGAAATCATTTCCTAGTGACTCACAGCCCCAGCTATGAGGACACAGGTGGTGTTTGCATTGCATCTTCCAGTTGAAATGGGCACTTTTTCACAGAAAAGAATCTATAGGTAATCAAATAGGTCAAAGACTAGAATTTGGACTCTGGGCAAAGTATCACCAATGACATCATATTGACCACTTTGTAAATATCTGCTGGGTGTTAGCACAGTTCTAGGAGTTTTGCAAATGTTATCTCTTTTAATCTCACTCAAATGTTGAAGTCAGACCAAAAGGGATTGTAATTGTTGCTCAGCCAATGTGTGAAAGTGAGCAAGTTACTGAACTGTTTTTTAAGCTGTTATCTTTAAAATAGAGATAGTCATACCTTAGAAAGCTGTTACAAAGATAAAATGAGGTAGGTTATGTAAAGTGGCTGGTATTTAGAAATAGTAAATATTTGTAGAAGAAACAAAATATATCTTTGATGCCTGAGCCATAATAAGCATTTTATATAATGGCAGCTACAATAACAATGATAACTGTTATTATTATTTATAACACAGCAATGTAGGCATTATTATATCACTTGAAGAGAGGTTAAGTAACTTGCTCACAGCAACACTAGAGGCAGGCCTGAGATTTAAGCCAGCTGTGCCTTTTCCCATCCAGCATCAGGGGACATTTCACGATCATTGGGAAGTTCGTGCTTAGTTGGTTTGATCTAATTATCCTATTTAAACTAAACTATGAAGGAAAAAATATTTCTGTATAGTGGAATTCTAGATCATTTGTATAGGTTAATTGCATATCATAGATATTTGATTTGCCTTTTTAAAAATTTAAGAATAATTTAATGGGGCTCAGTGATACAGCACTTTTCTAACATGTGTGAGGCACTGGGTTTGATCCCCAGCACTACATTAAAAGCAAAGAATAATTTAAGAAAAAATAAACAAAAAAGAATATCAAAAATAATAAAAATAAAAACAAAGAATAATTTAGGACAAACCTTAACACAAATTTGAGAAAACAGAGAAAAAGTAACTATTATCTTATCACCTTGATAGAATATCTAACTCTACCTGTTGCTGAATTTTCTTCCAGTCTTTCAATGCTGCATGTTTGGTGTATTATAATCATACCATTTTTCACATTACTGTGTATTCCTCACCGACACTGTTTTTATGGTTGCGTACTATCTAACAAGTGGATATGTCATAGAGTTTATTTAGCCATTGCACTATTGTTGGATATTTAGATTGTCTTAATAGGTAAGTGTGAAAACAAAGGAATGATGTTACTTTCACCATTGCCATAATCACCTTCAAGGACCTGGTGTCCTGCTCTATCAATGCTTAATGTGCTTTCAGTCATTTGATATTTATGCTTGATGAATGTCCACTATACTGCTGGAGGCTTAGGTACATTTGCGAAAGGATTTTTTTCTGCTAGTTTTCATCACACAAATTCTGCATTTCATCCTCGTGCTGGGTAAAGTGTGGTCTAACCTGGGAACCTAAGCCCCACAGTATCATATTTTTTTTTCTTATGGAGAAATGTCTTGTGGTGCAAACAGAGAGCTCACAAAGGAACTCTGGGCAGTCCTTTAGTTAGCATGGGTGTTTGTCTGACCCCCTGACCAGGGGAATGGGGTGTCTCATTGGCAATCTTGCCCTAGCTCTGGAAAATGATCCTGCTGCAGCTCAACCAGGCTTGGGCTCAGCAAATCGATTGGGTCTCACCTCCAAGAAAAGATCAAATTTGTATGTGAAGAGGGCCCCAGGATCCCTTCAGCTTTAGAGTTTTGGCTGCTTTACAGAAGTCCAATTGTTTGAGGCCGAATCCAATGCCAAGAGTGAACTGGGGAGAGAATTTCAAGTGGGTCAATCGTGCCGTCCCTTTCCTTGGGAAAGAAGGCCTTTTTGGATCTTCATTCCTCCCAGACCTCAGTGATGTTTCTCCCAAATGCCTTCAGATGGTTGCCCATTGAGTTTGCCTCCATCAAAAGATGTCTCTGACATACCAACTATCTCCTGGGAAAGGATGGGGGTGAAAGGACATTTAGAATACATCCCCCTTCTGTCCAATCAACAGCCAGCTACTTCTCCCACCTCTGACTCCTGAGGATTTCTGAAAGGCATTTGAAGAGAGGCACCAAGGGCAATTATAGCCCCACAGAATATCAATAGTTTTTCACAAGTTACCTTGCATGTTGCACAGCATTCCTCAGGAAGAGTGTAATGAGGGGGACTATTACGTGGTCAAAAATTGTTCGCAAAGTTTTATTATTTATTCCAAAGTGATGTGTGACTTAAGTGAGAGCATACATGAAAAGGACTGAGCCTAAGGGCCCGCAATTATATATATTAGCTGTTATTGTTGGAGTTGTCCAGGAGGTGTAGGCAGTGGTGCGCTACAGGGGTACATGGAAGGGCAGATCTCATCAGACTGAAAAATATGACAGCAAATATAGGGTCTTGCAAATGGGTTTAAACACCAACTAAATTCAGAATGGAGACTCTGAAAAGAACTTAGGTTCACTTTGTTTTAAAAAGTAGCTGTAGTTACTTTTATTTATATTAAAGCTAATTTCAATATAAATGTAAATAAAGCCTTTGTGTGAACCGTGTCACAGATACAGGGAATTTGTGAGTGGGGTGTGCACGTGCGTTATAAGTATATTGAATTTTGTGTGGAAAGAATGTGATACACGTAAAGTGCATGTGTGTTTCTTCTGGCTTTGTGTATGGACATGCATGGGTGTGGGATGTATCCATATAGGTGTATTTATGGTTATATATGTGTGTATTTTGGGTGTGGTGTAGGCTTCCAAAAGAGGGAAAGTCAGCCATCCAGGGCTATATTTATGGGGGCACAGCTGGAAATCCTCTTTCAGTCAGGTCACTGGGCATTTATAACTTGGAGAATGTTCAAAGAAGAGCAGCCAGACGTGGGTAGAGGCCTTGCAGCCATGTTACATGTAAAATAGACAGAGGAACGGGGGAAGTTTGAACTGGATAGGAACAGGAGTGAGTGGAGGTGAGGGAATGGAGAGGGCTGCCACTGTTCCCTTGGAAAGGATATCATGAAGGTCAGCACCAGGGGCAGAAGGTGCAAATAAATTTGGATTTGGTTTATGGAAAAGTTTGTAATTGTAACAGACACTGCTGGTTTTAGATGGGAGTGGGCTTCCTTGCGTGATACTCCCTCTCATGAGATTATTCACAAAACAGCCTTCATATCCTTGATCTCAATGGAGTCACACAACAACCTTGTAGACCAGGCAAGGTTGAATGGTTCCCCTACCCACCCTTTCAAGGGCAAGAGTGTTCAAACCCTAAGGCCTTAAAAGGCATCTTATAAAACTCCCCATTTCATAGTTTTTTGTTTTTTGTTGTTGTTGTGTTTTGTTTTGTTTTGTTTTGAGACAGGATCTCACTATGTTGCTCAGACTGGCCTCAAACTGAATTAATCTACCTACCTCAGCCTCCCAAGTGCTGGAATTACAGGTGTGAACTAGCATGCCTCGCTTCCCCCTCCCTTTTTTTGATCCATGAGGATCACATAGAAATTTGAAAATACAGAAAAGAAAGAATTAAACATGATATGTATGTCGAGCTCTTTCCTTCTTAGAGAGCTTGTGGCCTGTCAGACAGTGTACTTGTACTAGCTACCGGAAGTCAGACTCCTGGATGGTTCTCAGCAGGGTGCTGGGGCTGGCAAAATTAAAATCAGGTCTCTGCTGAATTAAAGTTGCAAAGGCCCCTCCCCTTGCTGCCTCTCCTCCCTTGCCTGTGAGGGGGCAGAGGAAAGAGGAGACAACCCCAGGTTTGGTCTATGGCTGGTGACCAATGACGCACTCTCACCAATATAGATTTTGGAGGTGGAGACTATGGAAAAACAGGTGGCCATGGGAGCAGGTGGCAGCCTGGAGGGGGTGGGGCTTATCAAGGGGGAGTGAAGGACAGTGGAAAAGAAAGTATTAGTTTTCTGAAACTTTAACAAAGAAAAAAAAATCAGTTTCCAAAATTCACTTTATAGAAAGTGATCTAGGAAAAAGGGGTGAAATTCGGCCCACATACTTACACCCCTGCTGTGTTCTTTGCATCCTTATGTCCTCAATCCCACAGGGATAGGGGAACTTCAAGTACTGACCTCAAGTACCCAAGGAAAGACCCAGACTAAGGACCCTAGACCTCCGTCATTTGGGGCAGTTTGGGGCAGTGAGCAGTTAGCAGAGCCTAAACTGGCCCAGATTTGCTGCCAACTCCTTGGGTGACCTTGGATAGGCCTTTTCCATCTCTGGGTTTCCATGTCATCATGGAATTAAACAGAGGGGCTTAATTTCGACGACTCTACGGGACCCAGGCTGATATTCTGTACTTATGATTGGGACAAAAGGGACAAGTTTCAAGGCAAAGGAACCCCCGCCTCCTGATTCAGGGCCCCTGGGCCCTGGCTGCCCTACCGGAGACATTGATCCTTGGGCCTTTAGAACCCTTGGGTTGCGGGATGGCACTCCCGGCCCCAGGGCTTTGGCTGTCCCCGCGAGCGGCTGAGCCAGCGACTCCGCCCCCGCGTTCGCCCCGCGTCCCGCCGAGCCATTAGCGCGATTGCTCTGGGTTCCCGGCAAAGCTGGTGATTTATGCGGGTCCTCGACGGGGCAGTCCCTTGGGCCAGGAACAATTAGCTAAAAGCCTGCGGAAGGGAGGCAAGGGGGGCGGGGAGCCAAGCCCCAGGGCGCCCAGCCTGGGCTGCAGCCGCCCGCAGCCCCTAGCTGAGCACCCCAGCCCCCCGGCTCGGTGGGCCCCACTCACCACGGCGGGGGCGGGGCTCAAAGGCCGACGCGAAAAGGCAGTCCAGGATCCACGCCATGACTCGCGCTCAGTGCCCGACAGCCTCGCAGCTAACCTCCGCGCCGTCCTCGGCACCGGCTGCCCTAAGTAGCCCCCTGGTGACCACGCCCTGGGCCGCACCCTGCACCCAGCCCTGAGTGTCTTGGTCACCGGACACCTCAAGCATGTCACAAAGGGGGCAGGGCCTCAGGGGAGCCCCCCCTCCCGCCGGAGGGGAGGGCCGCTGGTCCCACAGCCCCTTCCCCCACGCGGAGGGAGGCCAAGGCACAGCTCCTGTCCTGAGAAGCTCTGACTCTGAGGGCAGGACCCTGCCCCTACCCCAGGGAGCCCACACTCTGAGGGGAGACGACTTCTCAGTCCTGGTGAGCCCCAAATCTGTGAAGAAGGAAAGGCTCTCCACACCAGGTACCCTTAACTGAGGGCCTAAAGGCAGGCCTGTTCCCAGAGATCCTCAGATCTGAGAGTGAGACTGTGTGCCAGTCCTATTTAGCGGAGGTCATCTCAGCCCTCCGGAAGTCCACTCTTAAGTGGGAAGTGGTGCTTGCCCTACAAACCCTGAATCTGAAGGACAGCACTGGCTCAATCCTTGGGAACCTTCCCACTCTTACCCCTAACCGCCTTCTTAGGCGAGGCCTCACCTCAGGCATGGGTAGCGCCAAGTCTGATTTTAAGGCACTGCTGCTCCAATCTAAATGACCAAGAATATGAGTAGGATAAATGACTTTTGTCCAGCAAGGAGCCCCAGACCTGGGAGTAATTTTACTGCCCCTCCCCTAGGACTGCCACAGGGAAGAGGAAGATGCTCTTCTGCCTGGGAATCTTTGTTTTGAGGGATTTGATCCCCCAATTGACATAGAAGAACACAATGTCAAGGATATATAAAATGTGGGGTGGCCCCACGTGGTGTTGACTTATAGATTCCACACCCTATGCTTTTGCTTGGCGCACTGGCATAGGAGGGGCACCAACGTTTATTTTTAGAAAGAATTTGATAGTTGATATTTCAATGGGGAGGTGGTACTGTTGGATTTCCTTACACTTCTTTTATGGCTTTGTATTTTTGAAGTTTAAATACACATGGGGGTACATGCCACACCAGGACTCAGTTTGGGACCTCTGGTGGTGGTAAACCAGCCCTGTCCCCAAATCCTGGGGTAGAAGTAGCCAACAGAGTTGGAACACATTGGGCAGGAAGGGCTTCTAAAGGAAATTTCCTTTTTTTCTTCAAGCCCAGGGGCCCAAATTAACTTCTTCCCAATTCCCCACTGACAGCTGTACAGACACGACTCTGTTCCCTTGATTTGCTCTACTGGGAAAATGGGGGTCCGTCTGTCAAAATGCTAGTGAGGAGGTAGAAAGGAATATGGAAAATCCTCATCCAACAGCTTGATTGCAGGTCCGAGGAGTGGAAGCTGCAATCATGGGTCCTTTGGGGAGAGTAGTTAATACATTTGCTTGGCTAACCACTGATATTAGTATTAATGTGGGAAAGGGGGTGCATAAAATGGAAAAATCTCTTCTACTTAACCATGCAGTTCTTAGCAAAGTAGAGCTATAGTTGGAGCTTAAAGGGCTTCCACTTATTTTCCTTCCCATCAGGGAAACATGGCACCCCATTGCCTTTGTACCAATTTCTAAGTCATTTCCAAATTTCCCTGCTTTTTAAAAGCAATCATAGACAACAAACATTCACCAGACCTGCTCTTTTACCAATTTCTGTTATACAAATACCCAGTCAACCAAAGCCAAACAATTCTGACGTCTAGAAATGTCCAGCTTCATGTTTTGGGTATTGACTCCTTAACTCTTAGCCTTACCTCTTCTCATGAACTTGTAATGGTCTCCATGGATTCCTTTGTTCCCCCAACTAAATGAGCTTTTGTTTGGTTCTGTCATGGCACAAAGTCTACCTGGCTATCTGTTCCCAGTGGTTGGTAAATAAAATTTCTCTGCTTCCAGAATAGCTCTAACTGAGGTATACACCCATGAAAGATGTCCTCCTCTGTTGCCCTTTTCTCAAGAAGTGTGATGTGGTAAAGGAACAAAGGTTAGAATGCTCACAAACCAAGACTGGAAGTCCAACTGTGCTATGTATTAGCTATGCAATCTTAGGAAAATTATTTAACTTCTCTAAAGCTCGGCTTCCTCATCTGTAAAATGCAGGTGTTAATAGTTGTAAACAAACTTCAGGCAAACCAAAGCATCCAATCTTTTTTTTTAAAGAAAAAAAGAAAGTAAAGAAAAAGAAAAATAGATCTGAATTCTAAGAAAGCATATTGGAAACCACTTAATTACTTAGTATTAAAGTTCCCTTCAAATGTCACACAATGCAGGAATGCAGGAATGCATTTATCCATCAATCCATTAATTCATTCAACAAATATTTATCAGACAACTTCTAGGTGCCAGGTATTGACCTATATAATAATGTTTATTCACTGGATGAATTATTAGGCAATTATTTTTAAATATATAATTTGGAAGCTTATATAATAATATGAAAATACACTTATGATATTTTTAAATGAAAAAAAGTTAGAATGCAAAATGCATGCACACTATAATCCGGACAGTGCAGATAAATAATGCACCCATACATAGAAAATAAAAGCTAAAAGGGAACACACCAGAATCTTAATCATGATGTATTTAAGAAATGCAATTATGGGCAATTTTCACTGTTTTATTATTTTCATATTTTAGCATTTTCTAATTTATCTTTAATAAGCATTATTTTCTGATGTTAGAAAATGTGCTTATAGAAAACAATCTATAACTTTGTCTCTGCTGAACAAATGACTAAGCCAGATAGGGAAATGACTGGAACTATTGGTTGGAGTTGTGATAGTGACACTTGGGCCTGACTTTGGTGAACAAGAAAAAGCTGAAGAAGTTGGTCTATGAGTGAAAAGCAAAATTCACTTCCTGTGCACAGGCACATAACCAGGTACAACACCTGTTTTCCAAGGATACAAAGGTCTTGAGCACCCCAATCAAGCATCCAGGAGCCAATTAACTTGGACATGCAATCCCTCATCTAAGGTGTATGCCAGTAAGGGACACGTTGGGCATCTTTATCCTCGCCCTGACAGTCCAAGGCCTAAAACTTGACAGCTCGCTGCTTTTTAAGGGCATTCTATTATAATTCCAATTAAAAGGCAAGCACCTTGCTCCTAACTTAGGTCATAGTCTACTTTAGCCACAATAATGGAATCTGTCTGAGACTTGAGAAAGAAAGATTCAAACTTTCCTTTCCTTTTCCTGAAATCCAAGAGTGCTTGGCATCCAGGCAAACAGTGGATAATTAAATGGAGCTCTAAAACTCAAAGGCCCTTAAAACTTGTCATTGATCACTGTTCCTCAAGATATGGTCCATTGGCCCAGATGCTTCAGAATCACTGGGAATGGGACATTACAGTGCACATCCCTTGCTCTCTTTCCCATCCTCCTGAATAAGAATTTGGGGACATGTATTCCAGAAAACAGCATTTTAACAGGGTTCCATGGGGTCCGTTAGACCCACTAAAACTAGAGAAACTTTAACATAAAGAAGTCCTTCTTTGCACACTCTCTGTACTGCCTCTTTCCATTGTACCTTAGCTACAAGGAATATTGGGGAAACTGATCACTTTAACTCCACTCTATTTCCTTTGGGCAAGTGGGCACATATGTAGCAGGGAAAGTTGACCAAACCTTGAAACTTAACTCCTGATAGAGCGAAGTGTATTCAAAATGTGCCTATTCCACACAGACTATCCATTTGGATTTTCTAAGAATCCTTGCATGCATGGCTACATGGCACTTCCCAGTCTGGTTGTTTCTTTTGAACACTCTACTAGTGAGATTCCTTGCATCAAGCAAGAGGCAGCTGAAGCACAGTAGAAATGTCAGGAGCAAGGATGGACAGTTGGCTGACCAGCTGAGTGAATGCATATCTGCCTCCAACCCTGAACCTCTATGAGTTGGGATCTCAGTCTCCACTACGAGTTGTTGTAAAGGTCTCTGCATTTTCAGGAAAGAGATAAAAAGTTGTTTACCTCATGGCCCAAGGAGGGAATTGGCAAATTAGTAATCCCTACCCACTGCCAACACACACACATACATACACACACACACACACACACTCACACCCACCACCTTTTTGAGAAATCCTATCAGAATGTACATATTGTGTACACAGAGACCATATGTTCACATTAACAGGGACTCTGAGTCCCAGGATCTCAAGACTCCACTTCCCTACTTTTCTATTTGGGAAGGATTTGTTAGGCTTCTGGTGAACCTATCAGTGAAATCATTGGGGACCTTTGTGGGACCTCTTTGAGCCTCAGAAAGGCCTTGGTTTCCTCTTTTCTCAGTAGATTTGTACAAGGAGAACTGGAAGTTCCCTTCCAGATATTTTAACAGCATTCCTAGGACACCCTACTTCCAAAACATCTTTTTTCCTTCCGTAGCTCTGTTACTTTCAAACATTTTTACATCATCAAAGTCTAACAAAGTCCTCACAATCTTCATGAGATAGGAATGGAGAAAATTATTCCCATTTTTTAAAGTTAGAAAAGTGAAGCAAAGTAAATGACTCGTCCAAAGTCACTCAGGGGAGGAGAGATGAGCCGAGATCAACCTCCAGATCTCTCGCCCCCTGCCCGTTCTTTTCCAGTACTCCTCACTAGATCCCAGGAGCTGTCTGTCAGTATGCTGACACCACTCAGGAAAATGCAAGTTTCATCCTGACATCAGAAAGACAGAGCTACGATTACGCTTCAGTCCCCAAGGAGGCAGAGAAATTGCTTTTAGTTGACAAGTGCATCTCCCACACACATACCCCTCTGGTTGAATGAAAAGATAAAATCAAGTTAAAAAATCCCAAATGCTCACTTAATTTTGTAAAGCATTTTGTTCTTTGAGCTAGGGGTAGGCAGGATGAGAGAATTTTCCAACTCTACAAGTCTCAACAGGGTGGGGTGGGGAGAATAGTAGGTACTAAGGGGACATAGAAAAAAATGTCACAAAGAAGAAAAAGTGGGGAGGTAATCTTTTACTTTTGTGTATTTTCTGAAAAAAAAAAGAACTAGAACGGCAGTATGTGCATATGCCTTGAAAACTGCAAGATAAGGGTCATTGAGATTTCCATTTTAGATGAAAGTTCTGTGGCTTCCAGTAACAAGTGTTTGGGGGACCATGAACTTACATGTGTTACCAGAGACCTCCGGGCTTATGGCCAAAGAAGCATTGCTCCTGGACTTGACTAGATCTGAAGGTCAATCTCTGCAAATCAGTTGCCCTTATATGTTTAAGTGCGGCAGCTCCCAAAGTGCTCTCATTTCTATTTTCACATCTGAACCTCATGCAGCTTTGGGAAGTTGGCAGAACAAAGATTAGCATAAGCTCCATTTTATAGATGAAGAAACTGAAATTCAAGGACGGGAAGAGACTTGGCCAAGGCCACTGCCTTTTAAAAAAACACTGCTTGTGCTCCCTTCTTTTGTGCTCAGCTCCCTTTCATAGTACATATAACCAGACTGAAATCTGGTCTTCAGACCTTATATGCCTAATGACACCTCTCAGACCATATATATCTCCAGTACTAGAGTCTGGAGACTTTCCCCTGGCTCTGGACTCCAAATTCCTAAGAAAACCTGAGAATCTTCCCAACTAAGAACATCCTTATTCTTAGGAGATGTGTTTTGAAGTATTTAAGGAATGAAGAGTCATATCTGTAACTTGTTTCCAAATGGAGAGACAGAAAACAAATATGCCAAATTGTTAATGAGGATATGTACAAGTATCTTTAAATTTATTTTTAGTTGATACATAAAAACTATAAATTTGACATATCTATGGGTACCATGTGACATTTCAATATATGTATATATTGGGTAATGTTTAAATCACATTAGGTATATCTGTTTCCTCAAACATTTATCATTTCTTTATGGTGAAAACATTCACAATCCTCTTTCCCACCATTTTGAAATAAACAGTATCTCTCTGTAAGCTTTTGTCACCCTACTGTGCAATAGCACACCAGAACTTTTTACTCCAGTCTAACTATAATTTAATACCTCTTCATTAACCTTTCTCCATCCCTCTGTCCCCCACACTCCTCTCTCAGCCTCTGGTAGCCACCATTCTACTCGCAATTTCTATGAGATCAACTTTTAAATATTCTGTACAACTCTTTATTGTGCCACTATTTCTACTTAAAAAGATTTGAAAATACAAAGTTAAGGGGAATTTCTTCCCTTCCACCTAGCAGCCACCCCACCTGCCTGAGTTAAAACCTGAGTGCCAATGGTACATCTCCTCCCATAGAGCTCTACCTCAGGACTCCATCAGGGTGGCCCAGCCCCAAGTGCAAACTTGACTCAGCAGGAAGAGAAGGCTTAGACCTATGAGGTCTCAGTATCTTAGATGGAGCTTGGGTGCTAGTAATGGCTGCATGTACTGAGTGGGACTTTAGGGTGAAGGATTTGGTAGCAAAGCAGCTAAATCAGAGCCCTAAAGGAGTCCCCAAAGAAAGTCTAATTAGAACTGGAGACTAAGTTTTTTTTTAAAAAAATCAGAATTTTCTTATCAGGCTGGAAGTGTCATTAGAGATAACCTAGTCCAACTTCCTACATCACAGCAGGAACACGGAGATCCAGAAAGGGAAAGTGACTTACCCAACATCGCCTAGCAAGTTACTGGCTGAAATGGGACTAGAATTCTGTCAGGGGTCCACTCTCCTTGTCCAGGGTTTCGTCCATTACGTCACGCTGCCATCCCACCTTGAGTTCGTGAGTTCTTGAAAGGTCATCTGCTCACCCCAGGGCTAGCTTTCTTCAGTCCAGCATAGCACTTGGGGGATTTGCAGTCAGCCACAGTCCCTGCTGCTGGGAGCAGAGCCAGGCGCCTGAAGATGGCACCTGTCACATCCCATTGGAATGAATGACCTCCCTCTGAAACTGAGACGGGTCAGGCAGAATCTGGGAGCGGCACCTTGAGAGCAGAGTCAGTGCTGGCTTGTACAGTTGGTGTGCCATGGGCGTTCAAGGCAGAGGAAGTCATGGAAAATGTCTTGAGCACTGTTTGCTGGGGAGTTTTTCACCTCTCTTGGACCCCAAGTGATTTATTGATTACTTTAGGGGCAGCCACTCTGGTTCCTTGGTTTAGCTGCCATTACCCCTGAGGGGGCGGGGTGGGGGGCTGTCTGCCTGCCACTTCCCCTGGTCTGTCTGCTCACAGGATTGGTTCATGGGACAGCTCAGTTGGGCCCTCGTGAGCCTGTCGGGATTAATGGCATTTGACTGTAGATCATGAGAAATCACATCAGTAGCTGCGGGTGGGGGTGGATGGAGCAAGCTGGAGGAGAGCAGAGGAGAGGAAGGGAGAAGCATGATAGGAGGAGGGAAGAAAAAGGAGGAGGGAGAAGGAGGAGAGGAAAATGTGATGAAGGAATTCTCTTGCACACCAGCCACTGACATTTCAGAGCCTGTAGCTTCTCTCACTTTTAGTCATCCCTTGGGTTAATTGCCATTTGTCAATGCAAATAAGCCTTCTTCACTATAACTCAATCCTGGAATAATAGAAGCCTTAAAGAGAGATGCAGGGCTAGCTTGAGTCCAGTTTCTCCTACCTAGTGAGGTGTTTGCTCTTCTCTCCTTATTTTTCAACATTCTAGGGACCATAGAGGTTAGCATGTGAATACCAGAACTGGCCCAATGGCAAAATGATACTGAGATCTGACTTAATCTTCTGAATTTCTTTGGATCTGGCATCTACCCAATCCCTCTCCCCCAACTTCTAGGGCCCAGCACCCTCTCCTACTTTCAAGCAACCAGGGATCATAATTGCTTTGCTATTGTCTCTTCCAGATCCCAGAAGACTTGTCAAACTAGAAGCTGAGGAGCAAGGTAGGAAAGTACCATCAGAGACAAATCTGCTTCAGACCAGAAAGTAGCTATGCTGGAGAAGAGAGGCCATAGCTAGGGTAGAGCAAGTGGCAAAAAGGCCATTTAACACATCCAGAAGGCTGTGTGTGTATATATCAAAGAGCTGAGTACCAGATTATGTTTTTAAAATCCTGTCTCTTGCTCTCAGTGGAGGAATCATTTGGCCAAGTTACAGGACTCTGATCCCCCGGTGCCTTAACAAATGATAGGAAACCTCAAGTCTTTATGTGACTGTGGACCCTGTTTCCAAGTAACTCTCCAAGGGTGGCAATTTCAATGAGAGGGAAAGAAGAGACTGTGAGGCATGCCTATGCGGTCCAGGACATGGACTGTAGCCTATCCCTATTTGGCCACATTCTGGAGCCTAGGATCCTAGAACCAGGGCTATAGGTCTCTCTCACCTCCTAAGAGAGGAAGTCACCACAAAATCATACACCTTGATGTCCTCAGTGACTTTCTCTCAAATAGTGACATGCACTGTAAAGCATGGGCTCAGGGGTGATGATGTTGGTGTCCTGGACCAGGTTCAAGGGCCAAATGCAGAATCTTGTCCTTCTGTACTTTTTGTCCTTCCCCCAACCCCCATCACCAAATAAGAAGGGAGCCTCTCTGGGGCCAGGCCTCCTCATGGATGTTCAGAAGCTCCATGCCTTCTGCTGCTACCACCTCAGCCACCAAAGAATCTCTCACCCTCTGATACCTTCAGCTATCCCCTTCCCCCTTTCTGACTCTTGCCCTTTGCCTATGTGCATTCAACCCTCTGCAGATCACAATCTTTTCCTGGCCTTGTTCTACTTGTTCCTGGGTCTCCCACTCTGAACCAACTATTAAAGGACCTCATAGCTTTCTAATTCTAGATGCAGTGCCTCCTTTTTAATTCTCAGTTCTCTTGGCCACTTTGCAGCACTTGCTGTCCCCTGATCCCTTCTCCTTATTGACTGAAAGCCCCTCTTCTCTTAATGGAATCTCCCAAGTGACATCTCTCAGAATTTTCTTCTGCCTGTAAAATAATCCTCTCTCATACCTGCTTATTCATCTTCTATTTCTCTATGGGTTTCGTCTTTCACATAGTCCACAGACATTGAAATTCTCCTACATGTAAACAACCCTCCCTTTCCCCACAGTCTTCTCCTAGCTCACATCCAGAATTCCTCTCTAGACCTTAGTACTCAATGCCTTCAAATAGTAGTCTACACATGCTTTCCTCCCTTTCCCCATATACTCCTTCCCCTCTCCACAGTGGGATGGCTTCTGTAGCTCCGCTCATCTCGGTGCAGTCACCAATGTCCTTTTGGGAACTTAATACAAGGGGACACCTCTGTCCTAATTTGTTTTGCCTTCTCTGCAGAACCCCTCATTGTGAATCTGTTTTTATTAACATTTATTTTCCTTGTCTCTGAAGACACTGTACTATAATAGTGTTCTTACCTCTGATTTCTCCTTCCAGTTTTGCATTCTTCTCTGGCATGCTAAATGGGAGCGTTCTTCTAGTCCCTGTCCATAAAGCTCCATTCTTCTATGAAAGACCTTATTCACTGTGCTGGCCCTTATCTCTCTAGATCACTCACTGAAATAATGTCCTGCATATAGTAGACAATTTATGTTTACTTAATTGACTAACATTTGTTAATTACACAGTTCCTGATATATAACAAATGTTCAATGAAGACTATTACTGGGACTTTACAGCTTATAAGCATTCCCTGTATATTACCTTGACTTCATCATCATAATATCCCTGTGAAACTGATTCTTTCTTTATTCCCAGTTTTATAGATGAAAGCAGTAGAATGTAGCTGGTGTTGTTTTCTGCCTGTTCTGTGCCAAGTGCTTTATACACATTTTAATTTAATTTTCACAAAAGCACAGTGAAGTAGGTGTTCTTAGCCACATTCTACAGATGGGAAAACTGAAGCTCAGAAAGGAGTCTAAGATCACAAGAAATATATAATTTGCCTCCTCTGCTGTTTCATTGTTCTGTAAATTTGATCATACCAAATCAAGTGAGCAATAGTGGGGAGGCATACAAAAGGTATTATAGAGTGATATTATAATTATTGTTTACATATAAGGGTTTTCTTTGGTTTGCATTCCTATGAAATTTAATGTCAGGCATATAAAGAGTTGAAAATGAAAAGAAATCCTTTCTATTTCCAAACATTCTCTGCCTTTCCTCTTGCATATTATAATAACACTATGCTTAGTGTTTTACGTGTGTACTTTCATTTAATCTTCAACATAACCCTATGAGGTACGGGCCATTATTAGACCCAATCCATGCATAAAGTAATTGCATCTCATAGGAGTTAAGTAACTTGTTCAAGGACCCCTAGTAAGTTTGCAAAGTAATTGAAATTTTAAGTCTCGTTGGTCTGACTCCAAAGCCAATGTTCTTTCAGTGATACTAGGCTGTCTTTCCAAGAGGAGAGGGAAACCAAGGCTCAGAGAAACTAAGTGAAGTCAGATCTCCTGACTCTGTATATTTTCCCACCTTGCTCCAGGTTCTTGGATCTCTTTGTTGAAGAGATTGCTTTGTATTGTCAATAATCCCTACATGTCTGTGGTCTGTCTCTTCTACCACATTTTCAGCTCTGCCAAACCTCTTTAGATTCCTCACAGAAGGTTCTCACTAAATACTTGTCAATTGATAAGCATGGGGCTCTCTTCACTTGAAAGAATTATTAATAAACCATCATCAGGCTTTGACAAGGTCCTTCTCATCTCCAAAGGAGTTGAGCCCTTGGTGTTTAGGAGATGTATCAATTCCTCACCTCCTTGCAGCTTGAAGTCAGGAGCCCACACTCCCCACCTCTGCACAGCATCCATTCTCCAGGGATCCTCAATAGCGTCAGAATCATTTCACTGAAGGCTAAATTATGTGTGTGACTCTGGGAGAGTGAGGTCCCAATGAAAGGGGAGAAGACTGCTGGCTGAGACTCTGCATGCAGATGGACCCTGGGGATGTTCTCACCATCGGAGATGATGTGCCAACCTCTAGCAGCCACACTCCATACAATGAGCTCAAGAGATCGATGATTGATTGTTACTGTTATTAGTGGGAATATTAATAACCACTCTTATATTTGTACAGTGAACTTCCATTTACGCAAAAGGCTCCAGCACACAATTTCGTTATTTTTAGTTTGTGCTGCCCTTCTGCAAAACCTTTTTGGCTTCAGTATTCCCCAAAGAAACAGCCTTCTGTCCAGCTTTTGGACTGGAAATCACCCAGGGAAAATGGAGACAGCGAGACCCCAGGAAGGGAGACCTTAGCCAGCTGAATTTAAAGCCAGTAATTGACCCTGCTGAGCAATAAAACATGTTTGAGGTCTGAACGCAGATCCCCAATCATTCTTCCTTTTGCCTGTTTCCAAAGCCTGCAGGACCTCCCAACCCAAGCAGAATCCTTAGCCCCTCCCTCCATCAGAATTCACCCTTCCACATCCCTTCCCCCATAGATGGCTTCAGGGACACTTCTGTGGAAGCTGGCTCATCAATTATCTCTTCCCCTCCTCCAGACCAATTTTCTCATGCATTTGTATGAGTTCACTTAGCATCCTGCAAAGAGACAGGCAGTAGTAATAATCATAGCTAACACTCATGGAGCTTTTACTATGAGCCAGGCACTATAATAAGCACTTTACATGCATAATCGCTCTCCATCCCCATAATAGTCCTATAAGGAAGGATTATTAAGATCCCCATTTCATAGAAAAGGAAGTTGAGGTCATAAGTGAGTAAGCAACCTGCCAAGGCCACACAGCTAGCAAATGCACAGCCAGGATTCAAACCTAGGTGTGTCTATCAACCCCTCCAGGACACTGTCTCTGGATATTGTCTTCCCTTTCCCATATGCAAACACTGAGACCCAAGGATTGGAAGGCCATTTAACATTCAGGGGAAAGAGTCTCAATATGTCAGAAAATAGTTTTCCTTCCATTTCTGCCAGTAACAGGCTAGATGACTCTAGGGACTCACTTAAAATCCCTGCTTCTAAATCTGCAAGCAGGGTCCGGTGTGTGAGATTCAAAAGAGATGAGCCAAGGAAGGTTAATCTCCTTCGAATTTATAGAGTTTAAAAGCACCATGCAAATGCAAAGTGTTGCTTATCATAATCCTTAACATTATTATTCCAGCCTATTCATCTACCAATGAACCCGGGATAGAGTCCTGGCTCTGTCCCTGGATTCTGGTGCCATTTAAGTGCCAAGACAAATGGTCTCAGGGAGTCAGGGGTGATCCGTTATCCGGATATGGATTATTTCTCAGGAGTAAATCGTTAGCCCTGTCGGGCGCTGATGAATTCTCCCACCGCACCTGGGGGCTCATCTCTCTGCAAGGGACGTGCAAGGAATGCAAGCAGCGGCTGGAGTCGCAGTGTGACTCTGCAGATGGGGTCCTGGAGGTGGGGAACAAAGACGTGTGGGTTAGGTTCCAGGGAGCAACCCCACCCACCTGTGAGTGAGAAGATACATAATGAACCTACCTACCTGCAGCTCAGCCCAGGGCAGAAAGGGGTAAACTGCTGCCCTCTCCTAATGCTTGAAGCACGTTGAAGGAGAACAAAGCACAGAAGAGGTGGACAGATTCATACAAAAGGAGCTACTGCCAGAGAGATGTGAAGAATAGGCAACAGGAGAAGGAAAAAGAGGCAAAAGATGAGGATTAAAAGTCACTCAGGGGATGAAAGAGAGGAAAATGAATGAAATAAAGGACCACAGAACAAAGTTGCAAGGTGTGAGAGGAACAGAGTTGCAAGGTATAAGAGGAATAGAATAAAAAGAGAAATCCAGAAAGAAGACCCAAGAGGAAAGGTAGAAAAAGAGGGGGAAAAAACAGTCTCAGAATGAATTTTTAGGAAAAGAGATAGAAGGAAAAAAGAGAAAAGGAAATTATGTGGAGAAAGATAAATCTAGAGAGAAAACAAATAGCAACAGAAGAAGAGAAAGGGGGAGAAATACATGAAGTAGAGAGAAATATAGAAGAATAGAAAAATAGTACCACCAAAGACAAAAAACATAATAAAAGAAAAAGGTATGGGGACAAGAGGATGATGAAAAGAATAAATTTGATAAATTTGAGAAACATGGAAGAAGAAACTGAGGTCTTTAAAGCGATGAGAAGTGATTCCCCCCATTTGTGTCTTTTTCTGTTGCTTGTGAGGCACACATGATTTCAGTAAGATGTCTCAGGGCTGGCCTGAAGAAGGGTCAGCCACCAGGTTCCCTCCCTTACTCAGAAGGCTGCCTCCCTTTCACTTTAACTGGTAGCCATTCTTACAAGGTAAAGTAAAGCACTGAAGGCAGAAACAATCACTTAGTGAAATAAAGGTCACAGAAGCAAAGATCTAAACACATAGAACATGTACACACACACACACACACGCATGCAAGATCAGCTAGACACAGAGACACCTATAGAAGCAAGCAGGTACATAAAAAGTAGCACACCCAGATACACAGGTGCTGAAAGATGTGAGACTTGGGCAGAGACAGACTTATAGCAGACAGGTATCAACCTCAACAGAAAGATGGGCACAAGAAGAAACTGACAAGGACCTAGATACACTGCCGCAGTTGACAGAGGCTCAGGAAATGATGGCCATATAAAAGACAGGTACAGCAGGCAGGGTGAGAGGAGGCAGCCTCAGGTGCTGGACTCTTCCTCTTTGCCTTCATGAAGTATCCTAACAAAGGGTATTTTCCTCTGGGCTTTGTAAGAGTCAGTAACAATATGATTTATTTAAATAAACTCACTCCTGCTAACAGTCTGTTAGTTCCTCACTCTTCCTCAGGAACAGATGTCCCTCACCAGTTTAAATGACTGTATCCAAAAGGCCCCTTCAGGCATGAGTATAAATGGTAGAACATCAGGCCCTGTAGTTAAGACAGAATTGAAGCTTGTCTTGACTCCTACTCCAAGACTAAGACTTTTCCCTCATTGTGTCATGATCCTTCATAATTTCACTGGACCTTTCTTTTCTCCTCTGCAGTTTCAGACAGAGGAGAGGAAAGAGCAAGCCATGGGACCTACATCCCCACTTTAATGACAGGAGTGCTATGAGATTGCACTGGGTAAAAAGTGTTCCTTTTTATTTGTGTGTGTTTATTGTTTAAAGGGGTTTCATTGTGGTATTTCTGTACATGCATATGAGTACTTTGATCAAATTCACCCATTACTCTTTCTTATCCTCCTTTCCCCATTAAAAGTGTTTCTTGCTGAAGAAAAGTTTGAAAATCTCTAGGTTAAACAGGGCCAGATGAATTCTAAGGGTCCTCCCTGCTCTGACATTCTGGGATTCTATGACTAAGAGCTAATTCGTTCAAATCTAAACCCACAGTAATTGGACAGAACTTGATTGAATTTTCTGGGCAAACATGGCGTCACTGTCTGCCCCAATAAATATTTAGCCGTGGCCCCAGTTTATTGATTTTGTGCAGTATCAATATTTCTTGGCACAGGTTCCAACACTGTCTGGTAGACCTCTGATTATGTGAAGCGTGCAGGCTCAAGAGGCCCTCCCAGGAAAGCCACAGATGGCTATTGGTGCTTCCATCTGGCCTGGGCTATCACACAGGCTGTGCCACCTTTTCTGGCTAGTGCTGGGCGCTTGCAGGAGTGAGGCAACTGCTTTTTAAAGGGGCATGCTCTTTGATGGGTGGACCTGGTTGGCCAAAAAGCTCAGGAATGCTGTAACCAGATGATCACAAAAAGAACCTAAGTGAACTGCACTGGCTTTGTGCAGCTCTACTTTGATGACGAGTGACATGCCTTAGGGATTCTGCCTCCCTTAGTATTCATTCAGTCATTCATTATATGAAGAGTGATTTCTCTGTGCCGAGGTCTATGCTAGAGCTATGGATCCAGATGTGAACAAGATACAGTCAAATATCTCTCAAATATCCACCTGCAAATCAAAACTGTGGTACAGTTGGGGAGGCAGTATATGAGGTAAAGCCAAGTAATATTGGCCCCGTTCAGCATCATCAAACTTAGGCTATGGATAAATATTTATAAGTATTAATAATTTGGTAAGAATATTACTGTATATGCACACTTTTAATTACTCCCACTGGCAAAACTGATGAATCAGAGACCTTTTTGTATGCAGTATTCAAGATGCATAGAAGTCTTATAATTAGTTCAGATAAAATAACTTGATTGTTTCCTAAGTACAATTCTAAAAAAGTACAACTTAGCATAATCCTTTTTGTTTATCTTTTGGTTACACATTCTTGGTAACAGGGTTTCATTTGTTAGTGGTGGCTTTAAAGCATTGTTTTTTGGGGGAGAACGAAGGAAGGCATTTACTGGAAAACAAGGGAAGATTAATTCCTCTCCTTGATGCTGCCATGGTACTACCACATCATTCCAAACAAAGATATATTTGTGTAAGTTGGTGAGTTTGTCCTTCCTTTTCTTTAGTCTTTCATACATCCACGAACCATACACCAAGTACCTTTTCTGACTCATACACTGAGCAAGGTACTAGAAAGTACCTTGAAGGGATTATGTTCCTGAAGAAGGACCAACAAATAACTTGAAGACTTTATGATGAGTGCCAGAACAGAGGTGTGGACAAAGGGAACTGAGAAGAACTGGGACTGAGAGATGAGGGAAGTTGGAGAAGCTTTAAGAGACAAGGTGTCCCATGGTGGGACATGGTGAGGGAGGTCTGAAGGCCTATCCTACTCATCATTTTGGGGCTACACAGAGCCTTCTCCGTTCATCCAAGCTCTTTTGCTTAAAAAAAAAAGTCAGTGGAATTTATCTGTAAGAGCCACAGACCTACACCACAAGCAGATCAGTCTGTGGCTGGGATTAGCCCAGTAATCTGGGCTTCTTCAATTTAGGATGAACTGGATCCATTCCTTTTGAAAACCACAATGAGGAAGGGGGACGGTCAGAGATTGATTCCTATGCTCTAATGCCATAGTTGCTTGAAGTCAGGTTTTTCTTATGCACTGACACCCCTCTCTAGCAGACTTCTCCTTTCATGGGGGCAAAGGGGTTTGAGAAGTACTGGGTACTGCGCTGGCTTTCAAATTATTCACATTCCAAAGGAACCTTAATGATTTCCAAGATAATTGGTTGTAGAAATAAGTCCTTCTAAAAACCCAGCAATAGAATGTTCGTGATGCCACAGGATGATTCAGAGCATTTGGCCTTAATTACTTTGATTGTCCGCCAGGATTTAATATATGAATATTACATTGCGATCTTCAATTTAATTTCTTGTGTAAATGGATTGTGGCAGAATCCTGTAGTCCTGGAACTGGCACATAATTCAGCGTGGGAGACACTATCTTAACTCATCTCATTACTCAAGCCATTTGTTGTCCTTCAGGCTTTGACAGTCAGGAGATGGGAAAGTAGCAGAGGTGATGTGATCTCTCAACCTGGGTCCAGACAGACATGAGCCATCGTCTCTACCGATTACGTTGTTACACAGACACAGACAGCACTTATTTTCAGAAGGGAAAAAAGAACACTTCAGTCAATGCGTAGCTGTGTGCCCTAGTCTTTATTAGCATAGTGGTGTGGGAAGGGCTGTGACGTGCATGCAAGAGACCTGAGATCTAGTCCTAGCTTAGACACTAATTTACAGGATGATTTTGAACAAGTACATCAATATCTCTGAGCTGCCAATTCCTCATCATTAAAGACAGAACTACATGATCACCCAAGATCTTTCCAGAGTGATGGTTTTCTGACCTATTAGTACCACGTGGCAAATCTATAGTCTTGGTGGTATGGCTGGATGAAGATCGTTATTACCCATCCCATAAGAAGCCCCTGAAAAAAAGGCAAGATTTGAATAAAAGGAGAAAGAAAGAGACTGGGAAGATCAATGGAGAAGGAGAGAGAGGAAAAAGGAAGGGAAGGTGGTGGGAACAACCCTGCAGCCTTAGCAAGGTGCCCCCCCCCATAGGGTGAGCTTGCTAAGGTTTTAGCAAAATGGGTATCATTTGAGTCTGGGAAGCCTAATGGAAGTTAGGGGAAGAAAATGAGACTCAAAGAGTATTAAATGGAAAGTCACAATGCTGGGGAATTTATTTGTAACACCCTACAAGAGCTTGTATCTAGAATCGATAAAGAACTCCTACATATGAATAAGAAAAGGACAATATAGAAGGAAAAACTGGACAAAGGACTTAAATAGGAATTGTGCAAAAGAGTAAATACAAAAGGCCAATACACTCATGAAAAGATGGTCAACCTCAGGGAACTGAACATTAAACCACAGTGAGATATCACTGCATACCCACCAGAATGATTAAAATTTTAAAATCTGACAATACATAGTGTTGATAAGAATTTGGCACAATGGAAGAGTATAAATTGGTACATACTTTTGGGAAATTGGCAGCAACTACCAAAATGGAACATGAGCAGTTCCTATGATTCAGTCATTCCACTACTTACAAACAAGCAGGCAAATGTGCACCAAAAGCCAAACAAAAATTTCCATAGCAATGTTCGTCTTGAGAGCCCCAAACTGGAAATGATCTAGATGCCTACCTACAGTAGAACAGAAAAATTAGTTATGGCATACTCACAATAGGAATATTACACAACAATGCGAAGGAACGCAATTAGTTTCATGTAAAAACGTGGATGAATGAAAGAAGCCAGACACCAATGAGTACATACTAAATGACCTTTATATGAAGGTCAGTAACTGGCAAAAACTAGTTTTTAGGGATGCATGCTAAGGTGTACTAGTATAAACAAAAGTAAGAAAGTGATTTTTGTAAAAGTTGGAATAGTTGTTACTATTTAAGAGGAAAGAAAGGAATTGTGTTTGGGGAAGGGGCACAAAGTGGGAAACAAGAATGCCAATAATGTATTTTTTTGAGACAGGATCTTGATATGTAGCCCAGGCTGGTCTTAAACTCACTACATCATGCAGGCTGTCCTTCAACACAAGATTCTCCTGCCTCAGTCTCCTGAATGCTGGAACTATAGGTCTGTACTACCATGCTTGGCAGGAATATTCTGTCTTTTAACTGGGTAACAGATAACACAGTCATTTCATTGAATAAGCTAGACAGTTATGATTTATACACTTTTCTTTATGTGTGGTATATTTTGCAATTTTTTAAACTGCTCTAAAATACAAAGGTAGGAAGAAGCCAAAGAAACCTTTATCTCTGATTACCCATCCTCTCAAGACCCTGCTCCAGCTAATGGGATTCTTGACTTCAGGCAAAGAGAGGGCAGAAATTGTCTCGTTTTTCTTCTCTATATCTATTTGCCACCATATTCCATTTTTAAAGCCAGCCTGATTCAAACTTGTACTAGCATCTGTCAGGCAATTGACTACGGTCATAGATCCCCTGTACCTGCTGTTATCTAGGCGCCTTCTCATTTGCCTCATTCCCAAGCTATTCTTGTCCCATTGCACTTGTCTTTTCCCCGAGTCTATTTTCTCTTCCATTTGCAGCCTCATTCATGCCCTTTAGACCAATAGCTGAGTGACCCAACGGGGTTTCTGTGGCTTAATCCTCAGCAAGCCCTCTCTGTCTTGAGGTTTCCTCTGCCCCTGGCTGAATTAGGTAGGGTGTCTACTCCTACCCATCCCCAGATCTTCAGTTCTACAGTGCCAAAATCCAAGGGGCTAAATAAGTTTCAGAATTCTGAATTTGGGGTAGTTTATCGTGATCATGTGTATTTGCCTATATCGTATAATACATCAGAATGTTGTGGCATAAGTCCTTATAATAGAAAACATTAATATTTTGACATAAAATATATGAATAGTCACACTTGTGGAATAAAAACTATCAATATTTTCTTTCCTTTTTTGTGGTACTAAGGATTGAACCCAGGGCCTTGCACTTGCTAGCACTCTACTCTATTTAAGCCAAACCCCCAGCCCCTTTTGTTTGTATTTTTGTTTTTTGAGATAGGCTCTCTCTAATTTTGCTCATGGTAGACTTGAACTTCAGATCCTCTTATCTCTGCCTCCCAAGTACCTGGAATTATAGCTGTGTACCACCACACCTGGCTAGACAATCAATATTTAAACATATGTTAAGATGAGTTTTAGTATAAAACTTACAAGAAAATTTTTGGTTTTCAGAGCTTTTTGTTTGTAGAAGTGACAATAAGAAGTTGATGATTTGTAGTAAGAATGCAATACTTATTTAGTGGATGGAAGGATGGAAAAATAGATGGATACAATGTATTATGCATGTTTATCCTCCCAAATAAGTGACAAAAGTGCATTTAATGAGAGGCTTCATAGCTGTAACTAAGAGTGCCCAGTTGTGGGTAATTAGATTCCGTTTCTGGCAAGAGGAATACTATTAGAAAAAATCCACCACATAAGTTTGCTACAAGATCATAAATGGCCTGTCTTGGCCACCCCTGGCCCAATCAGTGTTCATTCTTTTGCATAATATAGCCAATCTTTTTCCTAGCCATGTGTGAGGTATGCCTAACTAAGAAGAGAAAAGTGGGCGTGGCAGGTGCCTGGGGCTATTCTGTTGGGTACTGTGTAAAAGGAATGGGTGGGCTACATGTATCACTCTCAGGTGAACTTCCTTTGATAGTGTTGTTCTTAGCCAGGCTTTGCACAGTGGCAGTCAATGTAAGCTGCCTTCCCAGCAAGTACTCAGAGTGCAAAGAGTTCATATTGCTAGTTCAGAGTACAGTCAGGTGTTGTTTACTTCCAGCCCCCTGGGAACAGGGGTACTATGTCCTACTGTGTTGGGATGTTTCAGAGGCAAATCAGAAAGTTCCAGGAGAGGCTGACAAGGGACTACAGAATGAATCAAAGCCAAACCTTTAGGCTTTACCACCTAAAAGATGACAAGGAATCATGGGAAAACTCCACAAGAGAAAACCACACAGGCACTTAGAGGACAATGCCTAAAGGGGAAACCCCGCAGGGCAGGTGGATTTCAGAAGTTAGGAGATTCAGCTTCAGAGCTATAGGACACAGGGCTGGTGTCTCCTAGAGAGTAGATGAAGACTTTAAATTACCAGCTTGGTATCTCCCACAGCACTGTCCCAGGCTTTTCACTTTTAAAACAAGGAAGCAGAACCTAAATGAACTCTACAATCTTTTCCTTCTATACTTTTCAGCACACATGAATCTATGATTCTCTTGTAAATAATGCTTATAGTTTCTCATAAGAATAATGTACCCGCAGGACTGGCGGAGTGGCTCAAGTGGTAGAGCACCTGCCTAGCAAGTGTGAGGCCCTGAGTTCAAACCCCAGTACTGCCCTCCCAAAATAAAGAGTAATGTGTCCTTGTTGTTGAAAACTTGGGAAACCAGGTAAATAGTTTAGACTTACCCATCATCCCACCTCTGACACATTTGAGTGTATTTCTTTCCTGTTTGTTTGCTTTCATTTCAATCTCTTTATAAAAGTGATCATAGAGTTTTATCCTGAGTTACACTCTTAAATATATCAGGAACATTTCTCATCTCATTATAAAAGCCATGATTCTTGTCTAATTCAAATGTCCACTAGATATTATGGGGCACGCCTACCCTTATGGGACTTATAGTCTGGATGAGAAGAGACTGATATACATGAAACCAATAGTGAGAAATACAAAATGGAATATATTTAAATGTCACTTAGGAAGATAGGCTGGAAGGATAGTGAGCATCCAAAGAAGGGAGAGACTGGTGTGGGCAGCACTAGGAAGTGAAGGCTCCTGGAGAAGGGAGGACTTAAGTTGGCCTTAAAGGATAAGAAAAGGGGAGGGAGGGAGACAGAAGCATCAAGGAAACAGCTGCAATGAGGGGAAGTTTCATTGAAGAATCAAAAATCCTTTTATCCTTTTTATTGTTGATGATGAGAGCTACCCATGGCCAGGATTTCAGGACTTTCAGAGGCTCATATTACATATGAACAAATAAGCCAGGTCTCTAGCCTAAAGGGGATTTGGAGGATAGATTCGTGAAAAACAAAGCATTTGTATTAATATGACAGTAGCCTTTGCCATTTAGTAATTGTCTTGCTTTTTTGCTGCATCTCGAACAGTGATGGCTCAAACGTCATAATGTTAGTGGCCAGAATTCCCAGTTGGACAACTTCCAAGGTAGATAACTTGTTACATGATTCCAGAGCCCTGACCACAGTTAATTCACTACTGTGGGTCGCTAATCACAAGAAGAGAGTAAACAGTGAGAGAAAGCCCATGGCCCAAACCTCCTTCCTCATCTACTGAAGACACATCTAAAACTTGTCAGGAAAGTTAATTAAGCCACATTTGTGCCCTGAAGACCTCCCAAGCAGGACCATAAGTTTCCCAAGGACAGAAAAACTATGGTTTGAGGTAAAACAGAAAGGTACATGAAACACCACAGTTCACGATTCATTTGTGATGCATCAGAAATGCCCTTGCCTGTGGTCAGGAGACTTGTCACTAACTAGCTCTATGACTTTGAGCAAATTGCATTACCTCTCAGAGTTCACCTCAATTCCCTTCTTCATCTGTAACATGGGAACTATACCAAAATTCCCTTTGGCACCAAAATTCTATGAACCTATGATTTCTTTGGACCATCACAGCTTTTCAGATTTCAGGAATCCCCTATGACAATGCAAATAACTCTGAGAAAAGGCTACATCTTACCCTGTGTTGCCAGTCACCACCATACCTGGGAATCGAAGTCCTTTGGGGAATGGGACCAGGAGAGCGAGCAGGCCCAGCCCGAGGGGAGAGGCACAGAAAGGAAAAGTGGGTGGGCCCCCAAGATGTCACCAGTTAAGCAGAGGGAAGATCTTGATACCTGCTCCTCTCTCTGCCTCTCCCCTGAGTGCCCAGCAGCAGGCTGTGCCCAGTTCCATGCCTACGTAGGTGCCTGCTCAGCACAGGGTGACCTGGCTGCCAGCATGCTATTCCAAGCCAATGAGAGAACCCTGAGGTGAAGTGCCCTGGGGCCAATCATAGGTGGAAGTGTCTCTTTAATGGCTAGAGAGACTGTATCTTTGGCTCCTTTTCATTGGTTCAGGCTAACTGAAGGCTTTCTGGACTCTCAGCCAATGCTGAGCCATCAGCCAACAGGAGTGGAGTGGGCTTAGCTACTGGATCTTGTTTTCATGTGGGGCTGATGGGTAACTATGCCTCAAGGGCTGCCCTGTCTCCCCATTGTCATCCCTGACTGAGAACTTTTGCCATGAACACATAAGCAGTGTGGCCTAATTGAGGCAGCCCAATGAGAGGTAGGTATGCTGGGCTCCAGGGGCCATGCCTATACTCAGCCCCTGCAGGTACATGCAAAAAACCAGCAAAGGGAGACAATATGCAGATAGCAGTGGCAAGAGTGGGTACTGTGAAGCTACGGGCAGCTCCTGACAGGTTGAACTCTTATTACTTCCTCTCAGCAAGCCATAAGTATCCAAGGGGCTTGCTCAAAACCCTCTCTACTCTGGCTCACACTACAGCCCGAGAAGAATTCCTCCCAAGACGGTGAGAGAAGTTTGTTGAGGAAAGTGTGCTGGCTTGCAATTGGAATCTGAATTCCCTATCTTAGGATGCCCACAGTAATCAGAGATAGCATTGGTGACTCTGGACTCCAAAGGCACATTGATCCCATGATCTTTGCTTCTAATATCTCAGACCATAGTCTGAATCACTTTTCATATTCTTCAAGGAATGCTTGGATTATGGGTTTGATCATGAGTAGACTGAATAGCCTCCACTTTGGTCTTTGACCACTAACACCGTTATTTGTCTCATCTGAGGGCAAAACCCCTAATCTGGGCAGCTGTCTGTATCCACAGGAAGCAGAGTGAGAGACCATGGAGGGGTCAGTGGAAAGCCTTCATGAAACACTTGCTGAGCACTTTTCATGAGGCAGATACTATGCTAGATGCTAAGTGGACAGAGAAGAATATGATGCATAGATTTTGTTGAATACCCACCAGGCCAGAACTAAGGTAAGGGTGTGTTTTGACCATTGGTGATAGACCACTTTCAATTCCTTTAATAATTGACCTGCTGTAATAGTTGGCTTTGTAATACCTGAGACCTGGCCCCTGGTACAACTGGTCAGAAACATCTGACTTCAATGCTTTTAAAGTGCGCCCTTATTAAAACTTTATTTCAGAAAAGAGTTTGTGACAAAATTGCCGTAAGACCTTAGATGAATCAATTCTAAGTTCCCTCCATCTTAAAATAAAGAGTTTGCACTTAGAGCTGTAAAGTCCTTTCCTTATCTAGTGGACCATCTAGGAGTCTGTAGTGGCAGTCATTTATTTATCCCTTAGTATAAATTTAAATATCTGTGTTCCTTCACCCTGGGCACAGCTACACTTTAAGCTTTGTGTCCAGTTGAGGAATGGAAGGCTTCGTCACTTAGTAAAGACATTTCAGGGACCTGCCTCCAGAGGGAAATGTATTTGTGGAAGGGAAATGAGAAGGAAAGGGAATATAATAAACTTCCCCAATAATCCTAACATCCTCTTTCCCCAGGCTGTCAGAGCCTGCATTCAGTTGAGGCTAATCCCAACAGATTAGTTACTGATAAAAAGAATAATTAGAAATAAGCCTTCTTTGGGGTTTACAATACTTGAACACCAAGGAACTGTTGCAAAAATGAGCATCAAGAACCTAGAGAAAAGCTCTGAGCACCTATTTCATGGACTCCAGATGCAAGGATTACAATAACATTTTTTGCCCTTTGCTCCTCCCTCCTGCCAGTTTCAGGTTCCTTTGGAGCCCAGAGCTCATGGTATTGGCCAGGGATATTTTGAGTGATGCAAGGTCAGGAGAAAGGACAGTGATTCAGAAGTGCACATCATTTCTTAAGTACATTTAATTGTAAAAGACATGTAATCAATCTGAGCCCCTATCTGAACATGGTAGCTAAGAGAGGTAAAGCGAAGCTTTTGCTTTTCACTCCAAACCAAAATAAGAAGCCAAAAGGGGAGGGGGAGTGGGTGGGATCAATGAATCCAATCAATGGTCTATATTAATGTTTCTTATATGATAGTGCTGATTTGCAGCTCTTCAGGTGCCAAATAGCATCTGGGAAACATTACTCCATCCCCCAATTGACGTAATAATTAGATTGCATAAATGGCTCCTCTGCGCTCACTGCCAGCCCAAAAGACAAATGTTATTGGTGAGCTAATCAATCTCCCTGACCCCTCTTCCCTACTGTTGAAGTTCCAACCTGCGTCAGCAATTATGCTATGGAGGTCGAAAGCCACCCAAATTAGTGAAAACTGGCAAAGATGAATTCTGGGAGTGGATTATACTGTACCATTTCCCAGCACCATGTGTATGATCAGAACCTGGGAAGGTACATGAACAGATCCAAAACTGGACACCCCACATGGGCCAAAAGAGGAAAGAAAGCTAATGGCATCCTCCACAAGACTATTCCACTTCACACTTAGACAAACCAAGAGGCTGAGGGGAGTCTGACAGAGGGATGCATTAGTCATTTGGTATTCATCCTTGTGATAGGCTAATTAATACCCCCCCCTCCAAAAACTCCATATTTTAATCCTCGGAATCTGTGAATCTTACTTTCTACAGGAATTTGCAGATGCAATTAAATTAAGGTTCTTGAGATGGAGACAGTCTCTTGGATTATCCAGCTGGGCTTTAGAGTCCTTATAAGGGTCCTTATAAGAGTGAGTTGGAGCAAGATTGTGGATAGAAGAAGGCAATGTGATTATGGAGACAGAGATTGGAGCGATGCAGCTACAAGCCAAAGTGTGCCAACCATCACCAGAAGCTAGAAGAGGCATTTTTTACTCTAGAACCTCCACAAGGAGGTTGGTCTTGCCAACACATTGATCTTGCCCCAATGAAACTGATGGGACTTCCGGGCTTGAGACTGTGAAATAATAATTTTCTATTGAGTTACATCACAAAGTTTGTGGTGATTTGTTACAACAGCACTAAGAAACTATTATAGCCTTCAATTACTATGGTCATGTTAAAACCTACCTGTTGCAAAGAGCATCAAACTCTTCCTCTTAACCTAAATATGCCTTCCTTCTACCACAACGCAATACCAAGCACTAGGAATTAAAAATTCACACATACGCGTCAACATTTCTACATTAAGAACAATTCTTTTTTCTTCTACATTGCAAACAGTACATGTAAGTCTTGTTTTCCATTAGTCTTTTTGCATGAATTTATATATCTAATTACCTCCAGCCACCAGGCAGGCCTTGGGGGGACAAGGAAGGACACTGAGCAGGTAGGGAAATACAGTAAATATGTCTAAATTGAAACCACAATTGGGCTCAAATCAAATCTCTTTTAGTAATAACACTAAGTAGGGCCTTTAGAAAAACAAGTCATGGCAGAACTAACTTAATTTACTCTTCTGATAAGGTTATAAGGCTTGTAGATCAGGAGAATGTTGTAGACAGGATGCATCTGGATTTTAACAAGGCTTTTGACTTAGCCTCTTGTGAGCCTTTTGTAGATCAAGTGAAGAAATACAGATTGCAGGTGAGACCCCACAACTAGCAGGTGGTAGCTGTTGATGTGGACCAGAGTATCTGGTGACAGGACATAGGTCTCTTCTACATCAGTCCCAGTCGAGTTGCCCTTCTTATCCAATAGCTCATGTGAAAATCAAGACAGATGGCATGCTCTTTAAGAGTGAGCACAATGGGATGCTAAGGGGTCCAGCTAGCAAATTGGATGTGAGAGGTAGGATCCAAAACAATCTCAGTAGGCTGGAGTGTGGGTTGAGCTCTTCGAAACGCAATAACCAACATTTGGAATCCAGAATTCACATGTACGAACACAGGTTTATATACAGAGCAGCTGTCAGGGTACAGAAGGCAGAGGGGTCAGCACACAGACAGCTTGATGAGTCAGAAGAACTGTGAGACAAGCAGAAGAAAAAAAGAGCTAAATGTAGGCAGAATGTACCTCTCCAGAAACAGGAAAAAGCAAACTGACCCTCACTTGATTACTCCTCTTTGTCCAGGCAATATTCTTTTTTCTCTCGTTAAGTATGCTTTCCTAGAAAAAAGGAAGGAGGATGATGGGGAGATCTTGGTCAAAGGGTAAAAACTTTTGTTAGACAAGAGGATTACGTTCTAGCGATCAATTGCATAGCACATTGACTATAGTTAATAACAATGTACACTTGAAACTTGCTGAGAGATTTTAAATGTTTTCCACACATATACAAAAACAAGTATGTGAGGTGAAGGATATATTAATCAGCTTGATGTAATCATTTCAGAATGTTTACATACATCAAAAGATCACATCATACACTGTAAATATGTATAATTTTTATTTATCAATTATACCTTCATAAATCAGAAAAAATTCACTAAAGTATACAAATACAAATTGGTAATCTTACTTCCTTCCAACCCCTAAACCCTAGAGGTAATCACTGTTAGAATAGTATTATTCTACACTGTTTTTCTATGCAATTATTTATTACCTAGAATTCCTTAGCACAAATGAAAGCATGTCATACATATTTCTTGGCCTTGTTATTTATTTTTTTTTGGTAGTACTGGGGTTTGAACTCAGGGCCTCACATTTGCTAGGCAGGCACTCTACCACTTCAGCCATGCCTCCAGCTCCCTGCCTGGCTTTGTTTTTTTTTTTTAATTAGGGATTCTTTTTTTTATTGGCATATAATAGTTGTATAGGGGGATACACAGTGACCTTTACATATGTGCTTACAATAAATCTTAACTAGGTTCACCCCCTCCATTGTTCTCCATCATTCCCCCTTCCTCTCTTCTTGGAACCATTTCAACAGATTTCATTATTCTATTTTCATACATCGATATAAAATACATCCTCCATATTCATCCTCATTCACCCTCTCCTTATGCTCTTCCCTCTCCCACTGGTACCTACCCTTGGAAATTACCTGTTTTACCTTTCTGTCTAATTTTTTAAAAGTGAATATTGATAGTCCAAGGGGGTTTTGCCTTGATGTAAGAATTTTATTTGATAGTACTTATTTGAGTATTAATTTAGTACCCTTCCCCCTGAAAATTTGATTAAAAGGCCTGCACCTGAAACTGAATAATAGTCCAGCTATATATTTTTAAATCCTAATGAACATTTATGGAACATTATGTGAGATAAATGTTTAGGTTTTTTTCATTTTTATTTATTCATTTTTAAAATTTTTTTCCTTTATTGTGCTGTGGGGGGATACATTGTGGCATTTACAAAGGTTCTTACAATGCACCAACTATGTCATAGTTGAATTCACCCCATCCACCGCTCCCCTTTATCCCCCCTCCCCTGATTCATGGGATAGTTGCAACAGGTATAATTATTGCAGTTACAGACATGTGTATACATTATTTGCACTGTGTTCACCTTCCTACCCCCTTTCCCTGCCCCACCCCCCTCCCACAGGTGCCAACCTCCCTCACCCTCCCACCCCCACCCCCCAATCTGCTGCAGGATCTGTTCCACCCTCCTGTTCTCCAGTTTTGCAGAAGAGAAAAAGAAAACATGACATTTTTGTTTATTTGAGATGAAGGTAGTTACTCATGGAGTTTCCTTGTGGTATTTGTATGTATATATGTGTTATACCCCCAATTGGTTCATCTTCTCTAATTATCTACATTCTTCTTTAGTCCCTTTCTTCTGGTGGTTTCAGCCAGTTTAAGATTTCTATATTCATTCTTGTATAGAGAGTACATCACCCATATTCAAGTTCTTAGCTTCCTTCTTTTACCCTACTCATCCCGTGTATGACCTCCCCTTAGTGTGACCAGTATTTCATAATATTGCTACATTTGTATTAGGTCTATATTCCACAGGAGAGAAGACGTGCAGCATTTGGTGGCCTTGCTTTTTATTTAACAACATATCATAGACATTTTCCCACGTTGGTGATCATAAGTGCTAATAGGTATTGAGATTTTCCATGTGTCAAGCACAATTCTAAAAGTGTTTCATGTTTTCATCTATTTAAAATCACAATAACTTCACAAAATTGGTACTATTATTAAAATCCCCATCATCTAGAAAAGAAAATGAAGATCACACAGTCACCAAATGATGCAGGTTGGATGTGAGTTCAAGACTCTCTGGTTCTAGAGCCTCTGCTTTTCATATCTATACCAATCTGCCTCTGAGTACTTTGAGTGTGACTTCATTTTAAAAGTAGAACATAAGGATTTGTTGTATCTCCATCATAACTTAGTTAGTTTAATCCTGCATTCATAGACATAAAATTGTTTCCTTATTGAAAGGTTTCTTAGACTTTTAATATGCTAATATGAATTATGAATCTTCCAAGAATAGGACATAGTAGGCAGTGTGTCCAAAATCCTTAATCAAGGTATCCTTTCCGTCTCATCTAATATTTGAAGAACTGTAGCATTGGAGATCAAGTGTTGATGTGAATTTTCATCACCTGGGATGCTTTTTAAATGGAGATTCCCAGGCCTCAACTAAAGTGCCTCTGATGTAAGTAGTTTACAAACTACACATTGAGAAATACCGCTGTGTGCTATGGAATTAATCTTTGATGCAAAAAAGTGAAAACAGCTACATAACCCCGTTTGTAGCTGTGGAAGAGAGCATTTTTCCCCTTCTCCCCTTGGGCTACATAATCATCAGAACCTTATTAACTCCAATGCTCAGTGAAGCATTAACCTGGGATTCTCAGTGATCTAAGTTCCTAGGGACTAAGCCACTAGCAGCCATTACACCCCTCCATCTACCTCAGTGAAGAAGTATAAAGCCAAGCCTGATGGTACATGCCTATAATCCCAGCACTCAGAAAGCTCAGGCAGGAGGATCACAAGTTGGAGTCCACCCTTGGCTACATAGTAGCAGCCTATCTCAAAAATAAACAAAAACAAAAAATAACTGTACCACCAGTGAAAGTATAAGCTCAAACCAGGTGAAAATTTCTAGGGAGTTTCTTCTATAGAGATTTGAAATGTTATTATTGAGGCATTTCCCTTAGGAATGGTCACTTTCTAATCTAAACATTTGAAAACCAAGAATTAACCCAATAGGGAAAAAACAAACATGAGAGGAAGTATTGTTGTTTGTTTCTTTGTTTGTTTGTTTTTTAAAACTGACCTTGAAAAAGTACAAGATGATCTCTCAGGTTATAGTTAAGATCATCAAATCCCACTCACCTTTGCAGTTTATTGCTTAAGGTACACCTGGGATGGGTTATTGGAGACAGGATGGAGAGAACTTAGGGGGAAGGTATAGGAGGGGAAGAATAGCCAGACTGCCCAAAGAAGTGCTTAGCAGTGATGCTCTCACAAACATTCATCTCCAGTGAGTAGACAGGGGACCCACCAAAAAAGAACCCAGTGTTGCCTCTCACTGTTCAACCCCAAGACCTCCACATGAAACCCTCTGCCCAAACCACATTTTGAGACTTCCAAAATCCTTTTGCCTGTGGAATCTCAACTTTCACAAATTTCACATATGAATCATTTTGTATGGGCATAAAACTCAAAGCACAATGCTATGTGGATAGGTATGTACAGAATACTTGTCAAAGAAGAGTTAAAATAAAGTGACAAAAAAAAATTCCCTAAAGTATTTTTCAGAAAGTAGCCTTGCTTCACTGCAAGAGTCCAATGGAATACTGCTACAAACCCCAATGGACAAATGGGAGTTTTGACAGCTACAGGAGTTTGGAAAAGGCTAGGCTTAGTGGTAGAGAAAGGAAGTACACAGACCGTGACGCAGTGGAGCTTATTCTGGTAGACATGGTTTTGTGTTTGGCAGAATCTTAGGCAAGACAAATTGCAGAGAAAAACTGGAAGGAAATACAAGTCCAATATTGACAGTTATCCTGGGACTGAATTACTGGTGAATTATGTTTTCTTTTTTATACTCCTGAAGGTTCTCCTCTCCCCTCAAATGTTTTACAGTGGACATTATTATTTGCATACACAGGGAAAAGGAAAAAATATTAAAGAAAATAGGGTATCAGCCTAAGGTTCAAGTCCCAACTCTACCCCTTGTATGAGTTGCTTCACTTTCTGAAAATCACTTTCCATGACTATCCTCAGAGCCCTAAGATTGGGTGAAGATGTTGGCAGATAGCAGAGGAGAAGAGAGGAGAGCAGAGAGGAGGGGAGGGCAGGGCAGGGCAGGGGAGAAGAACAAAGGAGTGGAGAAGGAAAGGTTAAGACTGACATGCTTCTCTAGTTGAGGTTATCTTGGAGAGTGGAGATACTGTTTTCTGACCTCAGAGGTGGTGACCATGAGAATGATTTGCAAGTTGTCAAGAGTTCTTGCTATTAAAAACCCCGTTTCTCCTTCAGACGACTGCATATGCATGGGTGCATGCACATACACACACACACACACACACACACACACACACACACACACACACACACACCCCTTCCCAAACTGCTTGAAAATCCACACTTTGCCCAATTTTCTCTTCCATTTCCATGCAGTATCATCCAGGGTTGGATCTCATTACCAACTCCGGGCACAGTCTGTTCTCTGCTCCTTACTAGCCAATCTCAGCTATCTTGGTCTCCCCACCATATCTGAGCTCTTCCCCCTATAAATTGTTCTGTCATTAACAAGCTTTATATACATATACATAATTCACAGTCATGTCCCAGGGTTCTGAAGTAGGCAGCATAATGATTCAAAAGCAACCTGGTCCAACCAGGACAGAATTGGAATCTCCTTATTCCAAGTCAAATTAATTCTCTTGTTAACGACCAATCCCTCACCTGTGTCCAGTATAACTGTTGCAAAGAACCTACATATGGGGCTGAGAGTGGTGGTTCACCCTTGTAATCCCAATTAGTCAGGAGGCAGAGATTGGGAGGGACAGGGTTGGAGACCAGACCAGGTAAAAAGTTAGTGAGACCACATCTTGACAAACAAGTTGTGTGTGGTGGTGCACATCTATTATCTTACATAGGTAGGAGGATCATGGTCCAAGGACGACCCCAGGCAAAGAGTGTGAGACCTTATCTGAAAAATAAACAAAGCATAAAAAGGGCTGGGGGTTTGTGGTTCAAGTGGTGGAGCATCTGTCTAGCAAGTGTGAGGCCCTGGATTCAAACTCCTGTACCACCACCACCACCACCACCAAAAAAAAAAAAAGAACCTGTGTATGCCATATCTTCCTGGAGCCTCACATAATTACTGGGAGGGCAACAGGGTAGGCACTCACTCCTGCTTACAGAGCACAGAGAGGCAAATGGCCTATCTTATATCTACAGAGTGAAAAATAGACAATCTCAGTATTTCAACCCCACTGTATCCCATACCCTGAGCCAGGCTTTTTTCCTCTCACACCACAGCATTAACTCACAAATGGATGTATAAAAATAAAAACACAGAAAATGAGCAATTATGCACCTGACTGTTGAGAAATTTGACATGATATATAGCAAAACATTTTTTGCTAATAGAATAAGACAAGAAGCATGACTTGTAATAAGATTCCATTTGGGCCCTAGGGGCGATAGACAGGAAAGTTCTCTCTCTGAGATTAGCACTGGACTCTTCCAAAAATCATTTGTTTCTTTCTTCCTCCACTCACTCATTTATTCTATAAGCATTTATTGAGTATTTTGTGTGTGTCAGGCATTGTGTTTAGTGCTGTTGGATTAAGATGCAAGAAAGGAAAGCACATGATCGAGCCCCCAAAGAATCCATCATACTCTAGAGGTGGAAATTGGAAACCAACATGGCTTTCTCCAAATATATAGCAAAGTAAGATTCATGCCATGAGAGAAAATTCTAGAGTAGTCTAGAAGGAAGATTCTGCTCTGTTTGGGATCTGGAATGATTTTGTGGTGTTTGAGATCGACCTATGAAGGCTAAGTAGACCTTAAAGAAATAGGAAATGAGTCGGGAAGGGATGCTGCCAGGAAAAGGGAGCAGCATAATGCAAGAATAGAGGTAAGACAGCAGACACATTAGATGGGAATCCGGGGATAATTCTCTTTTGATGGCGCTGGGATTGGATATAAGAAAGGAAAGATAAGATGAGAAGATACATTTTGGGCTAGATTGTGGTAAATTTTGAATAGTGTGGGCCTAGTCTCAGCTTCCACCATTCTCAGGGGGCAGCAGCAGTGACTGCCTAAGGAAGGAGTTAGAGGAGACACAAAGGATGGCTGCTGCTCCCTGGGACCCGAGGCCAAGAAAAGAAGGTGATGCTTACATGTGATCCAGAAAGAGCTAAGCCACACTAAGTCTCTCAGCAGCATGCAAACTCTTGGCAAACTGCTTTCACAGAAAATTTCCTTCACTAAAATCTTTGCTTCAGTACCTGCACCTTTGCTTGTTCTTAATTTAAATGTGTAGTGTCTTCCTTAGTCTTTCCTCCATCAATTCTGCTTATTGAGAATGTTGATTCATCTCTCCCAAGGTTTTCTCTGCTTTGCTTCAATGGTGCTCAGTTCTCTATAGTCAAACCTAGTGTTTCTTCTCAGCCTCTTTCCTGGCTCCTCCTTAGCTCAACCACTGAGAGTTAATGCTCCCAAGAGTTGAGTCCTTGGTCCTCTTCTCATAGTCTAATTTAAACGTGCCATTCCTAGACAACATGGTGCACACTTGTGGTTGCAATTGCTATGTCACTTACCTCTAAGTCTACACCTCCTGTCTTCTTAGTTCCAGACCCACACAATCAGTTGCCTATTCGACATCTCTACTTTGATGTTTCACAGATAGCTGCAGCTCAAAATATCTTCCATCAATGCAGAAGAATTATCTTACCACACAAATCTACCATCAACTACCTTACCACTTAAATTAGACACCTGAAAATGTCCCTGAAGTTTCCACACTCACTATCACCTAAACATCCAAACATCCTGGAAGCCCTGAAGTTTCTACTTCTTTAATATTGGCCAAATATGTCTTATTCTCTCCATCCCTACTGATGATAACTCGTGTGACTTACTAAAATAACTGGTTACCTTGATCCCAAATCATGTGCCACAATTCTCGTGCAATCCCTGAGTCAATACTTTTCTCAAATATCACTTCCTTAGGAAGTGTTTCCTGATCCCTCCTGACCAGGCCTCTCTATGTAAAGCTTGCACAGGAAACACCAGCATTAAATAACATCCCATAGGCAAAGAACCTCAAAAATGCTTCTGTTATTCCTTACTTCTGTAAGTGGAAGTGGGATCAAGGGAGATCAGTGCTTCTATAAATGTCTTCCATTTGGCCAGTGCTGTCAAGACTCCTGAGGTATATGTGTGCCCAAGGGAACAAGGGTTCAGGGCTTGGGAGGCGGCTCCAAAGGGAACTGCCAATTCTGGAGATCCACTCTCAAACACCTAAATTTTCTAATTTTATCCTTTTTCTTTGATTTTCTCACTGAGGATATGACCCACTGCTGCAGGGACTTGGGAAATAAAATGCACCATTAATCAAAAATTACTCTTCCCTAAAATAAAATATTAGCTCTTTTGGGTAGTTAATTGCATTATCAGAATGAACAGCTCATCCTCTTTTACGAGGGCTTTAAACCCTGATCGCCTAATAAGTGCAGGAATTATAGTTAATCTAGCTCAAAATTTAATTATGATGAGTCATACTTCACAAAGCAAAGCACACAGGGGCAAAACTGGTGAAGTCATATCCAACTGACCTTGACCCCAGTCCTGCTGTCTCTTCCTAATGGGAAATTGGAAATCCTTCCTGTTTGTGAGATAGCAGGTCCATCTAACCAAGACCCACTACAGTCAACCTCAGAGAACTTACAGGAAAGCCTGCCTTAATCAGATCTTACCATGAGAAAGCCCAGAAGCAATTCTCCCTCTGGGCTCTGTTTTTGCAGATCTTGTCAGACCATAGTGCAGTTAGGTTTGAAGAACACCCCTCAGGTAGATTTAGGCTGGGGCATAGGATTGAGGAATTGCATGAGACCTTCAGAATCTCAAGAGAGCATCTAAATATAGTTTCAGAGACTCTCCAGGTTGACGGGGACCTAAAAGGTCAACAGTTCTGTGTGATACGGCTTTGTGTCTTCAAATTCTGATTGCTCATAGAATCGAGGACAATCTTCTAGGTGTTTTCGGAGTAAAAAAGAAAAAAAGGATGATTAGCCATCTTCATTTGGAATTTTCCACTTCTAATAATGTGATTTAAGAAGTTATTATCTCTCTAAGCAGTTACAGGCACCCAAATTATCTCTTTGCTGGTCATTCTAATTATTTAGTTTTATACATACGTAAGTTGGACTTAATTGCATCACTTTTCATTAATGCCTGCTAAATTCTATCTTTATCTATCTAGTCCATTATTCTGACCTGTCATGTCTTTGGGGAGTACTCTCTTCATCCTCCAATATAGCTACTGATTTTCCTTGCTCCTTGTCATCTACCTATTTAGAAGTGATTAATATTTTTCTGTCCACTGTTTCAAAGCTTATCAAGCTTTAGATAATATTGTTATTTGCTGATAACAATATTAAAAGGTCATCATATTTGTCCTTGTCTTTCTTTCCAACTTACAGGTTGATTTCCTTCTCTTAGTATTTTTGGACCTAGAGAAAAATTTTTTTGCTCTAAACCTTCCATAATGATAGACATATTAGTCAGCTTCTCCTTGCTTCCATTTTAGTTATCTATTGCTATATAACAAACCATTGAAAATGTAGTACCTAAAGCAACAATTTAATTTTGTTCACAATTTTATGGATCAGGAATTTGGAAAGGCCTTAGCTGGTGCTTTGTCTCTGATCCATGTACAGTCAGCTGCAGAGCTGGGGCTGAACATTCCACTTTTAATGTAGGAGACTCCTTCATCTACAAGTTTGTCACCTTAGGGTCTGGCACCTTGAGTCTCTCTCTCTCTCTCTCTCTCTCTCTCTCTCTCTCTCTCTCTCTCTCTCCCTTTCAACATGATATCCCATCTTCTAGGATCTTTCCATATTACTCAAGCTTCTCAAATATTAGAGGTCTCAGGTTTGTCATTTGTTGGCTAGCTTTTGATAAACAGGAAGTGGAAATTGCCAGACCAGTCAAGGGCTATTCTGAGAACTGTCACAGCATCAATCCTATAGTATTTTATTGGTAAAAGTAGTCACAGTTACCACCCTAGACTCAAAGAGGTAGAAAAATAGACTCCTGTTTGATGGGCTATTGCATTGCAGAACAACGTGTGGAATATGGGATGTTATTGTAACTATCTCTGGAAAATACAAACTCCCATAGATTTCCAGATTTAAGTCTCATACTCTAAAATACATGTAGAAAAACTGAACAAAAAATACAGGAATCTCAAGGAAAAAAGATTCAAGAAATTGGGGTAGTTAACCTAAAGAAAGTACCATATTATGGATGAAATAAGAATTTGAATCCATAAAAATCTGGATTTGAATCCTACCACATCTGTTACTAATTTTATACTCATGGAAAAATAATTCTGTACATTAATAAGCATTTATTAAGTAGTTTTCATATGTTAAACATTGTACTGGAAATTATTACATAATAATTAAGAAGCTCAAAGTATAGTCAGGAAGGCTGGCATGAACAAATATTTGCAATAGAATGTAATAAATGTTATAATAGAGGCCTCATGTACCGTGGTGGCTCAAAGAAAGGAGTTGTTACCCTAGATGGTGCAGGAATTGCCTCACAGAAAAATGAACCTTTGAGCTGGGACTGGAAAGGTAAAAGTAGAAGTTTGTGCTATGGAAAAGAAAAGGTTATTTTAGGCAGAGGGAACATGCTAAGCAAAAACATAGGGATATGAAACAACATAGCTTCTTCAAGGAGCAGTAAATACTTCACCATAGGTGATATGCATAGAAGAATGGTAAAAACTTATATTAGTGAAGTACACAAAGAATTGTGGGAATCTTTGTATCTTATGTGATGAAGTATCTTATGTGATGAAGTTAGAACTGCATCTTGTTGACCATAGGTAAACTGAAGAGTGACATGATCAGATTTATTTTTATTAGCATATATTAATTATGCAAAGAGGTATCATTGTGGCATTTCCATATATGCATATAATGTACTTTGATCAAATTCACCTCCTGTACTCTTTCTTATTCCCTTCCTCCCCCTTTTAAAACAATTTAACAGGTCTCATTATTCCATTTTCATATATGAATATAAAGTACTTTGATCACATTCATCCCCCCATCGCACTCTCCTTTCGCCCTCCCTCCTTTAGTGTTCCCTCTTTCAAAGCATCTACCTTTTATACTTGTGTCATTCACCTTTTTTATTTTACTGTTGTGCTGAGTAGGGGTATATTTTGGCATTTACAAAGGTTCTTACAATATATCAAATGTATCACACTTGAATTCACCCCTTCCACCGTTCTCCTTTATTCCCCCCACCATTCCTGGAATAGTCTCAACAGGTCTCATTTTTACATTTACATACATGCATACACAGTATTTGCACCATTTTCACTTTTTTATACCC
Source organism: Castor canadensis (assembly GCF_047511655.1). Classification (NCBI taxonomy): domain Eukaryota; kingdom Metazoa; phylum Chordata; class Mammalia; order Rodentia; family Castoridae; genus Castor; species Castor canadensis. The sequence continues at coordinate 23,982,069 of NC_133405.1, forward strand.
TTTCCCCACCTTCTTCCCCTTCCCACTGGTATCAACAACCCCCAGGCAGTTCCGCCCACCTCTTCTTTGGTTTTGCAAAAGAAAGAAACAATAAATGACATTTTTGCTTGTTTAAAATATCTACACAAAGAGTTTCCTTGTGGCACTTCCATGTATATATATGTATTATAGCCTGATTTGGTTCATCACTCACCTTTTATTAGGTCTGGATTCCCACATATAAGAGAGAACATGTCATATTTGTCTTTCTTCTCAGTCTGAATTATTTATTTAAAATGATGATATCTAGTTCCATGTATTTTCCTGCAAATGACATAATTTCATCTTTCTTTATGGCTGAATAATATATATATATTATATATATTTTTTTCTTTATCCATCCATCCTTCAGTGGGCACATAGGCTGATGGTATAAGCTTCACTGTTGTGAACAGTGCTCTTATAAACATGGGTATCAGTTATCTCTATTGAATGCTGACGTACATTTCTTCAGATATATGCCCAGGAGTGCTATAACAGACTCATATGGTAGTTCTATTTTTCATTTCTTAAGGAACCTGTAAATAACTCAAACAATTAAACACCAAAAGAACAAATAACCCAATTAATAAATATGCAAATGAATTGAACAGCAGTTCTCAAAAGAAGTACAAATGGCCAATAAATACATGAAGAAATGCTCAACAGCCTTAGCCATAAAGGACATGCAAATCAAAATGACAGTATGATTCCATCTCACCATGGTCAGAATGGTTGTCATCAAGAAAACAAGCAACAACAAATAGTGGCAAGGATGCAGGGAAGAAGGAACTCTCGTACACTGTTGGTGGAAATGTAAATTAGTGCAGTCAGTATGGACATGATGAGATTTATGAAGGCAGAGCTTGAGCCAATGTAGTGGCAGTTTTGATAGAGAAAAGAAGAACCATGTAAATGATGTTAGGAAGGTAGTCATCAAAGAATGTATATGCTGGGTGTTCTTGTTGGGTGTTCTCTGCTCATGCCTGCTAGGTCCAATTTGTGTGTAGGAGATGTTTTAGCCTATATTAGTTGTATAAAATAATGAGTTTCATGGTGACATTTTCATACATACATATAGCATGCTTTGATCACATTCATCATACCATTATTCTCATGTATTCCCTTTCTACTTCTGTCTGATCCAGTACTTTTTCCCCAATAAATTCCTTCTACATTCATGTTTCTGTGTCATCTCTCTCTCTGTCTTTGCATACAGGAGAAAACATGTGATAGTTGTCAAAAAAGAAGAATGTAGTCATCAAACAGATGTGGGATTAGATAATAAGGAAAGCCTTGGATGAAAACCATGTTTCATAATTTGGTGATCAATTGTTATGTTTTACTACTTGCTGTGTTAAAACATGTGAGGAGAGATAATAGTTTCTGTATAAACTGAAGTGCCTTGCGGTCAATCAGGGAAAGATGTCGATTTGATAGTAAAAACATAGACTACTGAATTGTCTTGGTTAAACATAACAAATCTTGAGTAGTGATGGGAATGCCAGTAGTAACTAAAGCCCTGGAAGTGGATGAGTGGGCAGAGAGAAAAGGAAATACTCCCTGAAGAACATAAGTGTAGAAGGAACAAATAGTGAAGAGGAATTTACAGAGAAAAGATTATTGGATTTCAAGACATAGCATGAGAAACTGTTGAGAATTAAAGACAGAAGAAAAAATGAAAACTACGTAGTGTTAATGAGGTGTGACACAATTTCACTCAGCCTAATGGGCATGTACTTAGGTCCTCAAAAGAGAAAGGAGGACCAAAAATATTGGAAGAAATAATGCCTGAGTATTTTCTCAGATAAAAGATTATGAGCTCACAAATTTACAAATCTCTTCAAATCCCAAGCATGAAAAAATGATAGCAAAGCACATCATCATCCAATTGCTTAAAAACATTGATAAAAATAAATCACAAAAGATTTTATCTTGGCTAGTGCAGGAGGTGTAGGAGTGGGGCACACACAAAAAGTAATAATTACAAGAATGACAACAGATTCCTCCTCAGAAGATATTCAATTGATGTACAAAGTATCAATTTTTTTTCTGTTACAAAATCTGAGAACAGGAAGGTGGAATGGGTCCAGTCTGAGAAGTTGGTACCAGTGGGATGGGTAAGTGGGAGAAAGGAGGGTGACTATGGTGTAAATACTGTGTACACATGTATGTAAATGCAAAAATGATACCTGTTGAAACTATTCCAAGAATGGTGGCGGGGGAGAATGATGGAAGGGGTGAATTCGAGTATGATATATTTGACATATTGTAAGAACTTTTGTAAATGCCACAATGTCCCCCCACCCAGCACAGCAATAAAAAAATAAAGTTGTAGCAACAACAACAAAAATCCAAAAAGCACTGAAAGAAAAACAGCCATGCTAACAGTAGATATGAGAAAGCTAGTTTGACTGTATCAGTACATGCAAAGTAAATTTCAGACCAACAAAGGTCATTTCATAATTTTGAAGGTCTCAATTCATCAAAAATATGTAACAATGTTGCATATTTGGAATTTCCAAAAATACATGATACAGAGTTTCCAAAATACACAATGCAAACACTGGTAGAATTTACTTTTTTATGTTTCTAATTATCTCCTTATCATCCTTTTTGTTCCTTTTCATTCACTTATTTATTTTTTTTGTTTCCTTCTACCTTAATTTTTAATTTTTTATTATTGTACTTGGGGTACATTGTGACATTTACAGAAATTCTTACAATATATCATAGTTGAATTCACCCCTCCATTATTTCCTTTATCCCTCTTACCCCCATTCCTGGAATAGTGTCAACAGGTCTCATTTCTCATGCATGAGTACATGATATTCCCACCATATTCACCCTCCTACTTTGGTAGAACTTAGACACAATTATAATATAATTCCACAAGTATAGTTGGAGATTTCAATGTCCTTCTCTCAATACTTGATAGAACAGAAAATCAGTGAGGTTAGAGAAGACTAGGAAAGCACTGTCAATGAAATTGAACTATATGGCATTTATAGATCACCTCACAAAAAGTATAAGAATAAATATTTTTCAAATATCTAGAGAACATTTATCATGGTGGACCATATACAGGATTATGAAACAAACTTGGATAATTTTTAAACTATTATGGGCATATTAGTATGTTCTCTGACCATAATACAATTGAGTTAGAAATCAACAGGAAGACACCTGAAAAGACTCCAAATATTTAAAAAAAAAAACACCTAAACAATACACTTAAATAACTAATGGGTCAAACAAGAAGTCAAAAGAAAAATTGAGCTGGGTGGGGTACAGTGGCTCACAACTGTAATCTCAGCTACTTGACAGGTAGAAATCTGAAAGATTGCAGTACAAGTGGACCTGAATAAAAGCAAGACCCTATTTGAAAAATAACTAAATCAAAAAGAGCTGGGAGTGTGCTTCAAGTGGTAGAGCACTTGCAAAGATCCTGAGTTGAAACCACTGTACCACACAAAAAAAGGAAAAATCGAAAATCTTTTAAACTGAATGAAAATTGTAGATTGCAACTAAAGTAATACTTAGAGGGTAATTTCTTCCATGAAATGCTATTTTTTAAAAAAAAGGTTTCATATCATTGTTTTAAATTTCCACCTGTAGAAACTAGAAAGTAAAAGCCAATTAAGCCCAAAGTAAGTGTAAGGAAGGAAATAACAAAGATGATGGCAAAAAATCAATAAACCAGAAAAACAGTAGAGAAAAATCAATGAAACAAAAAGCTAGTTATTTGAGAAAATCAATAAAATTGATAAATCTCTAGCTAGAATGATCAGGAAACAAAGAAAGAAGACACAATTTACTACTTTTAAAACATCAGTGCAGATTCTATATGCAAGTCATGATAGAATACTTAAACAAATTTACACTAATAATTCCAACAACTTAGATAACATGGTCACATTTCCTTAAAAGACATAAAGTACCAGAGTTCACTCAAAAACAGTGATAATTTCAAGAGATAACTTGAACTTCCCAATATCTATTTAAAGTAGTTTTAAAACCATCCTGCAAAGAAAATTCTGGGCCTGGGTGGCTTTGATGATGAGTTTTCCCAAACACTGATAAAAAATGGTAATAGTTCTACAAAAATATTTCCAAAAATAAAAAAAATGAACAAGTATTTTACAATTCAGTCTACTGGCCAGCATTACAAATGAGAACAAAGCCAGTCAAAATCATTCTAAGAAAACTATAGATCAAAATTGCTCACAAACACAAACACAAAAGTTCTTACCAAATTTTAGCCAATCAAACCCAAAATAAAATATTTAAAAGATATTACATCATAATTAACTGGAAATTACTGAAAGTCATAAAATTGGATTACTATTTGAAAATAAATTAATGCAATTCACCATACCAACAAACTAAAAAAGAAAAGCCATGATTTGATTATCTTAGTACATGTGAGAAAGTGTATTCCACAAAATTCAGTATCCATTGCTGATGATTTTTAAAAACCTCTATGCATACCTGCATAGAAAAGAATACTCTCAAATTGGTAAAAAGCATCTATGAGAAATTGACAAATACCATACTGAATATTGAAACACTGGATGTTTTCCCTTAAGATCAGAAATAAGGCAGGAATGTCTACTCTCAACCCTCTATTCAGTGTTCTACTGAAGACCATAATAATGTGATGAGGTAGGAACAATAAAGATATACAGATTAGAAACAATGATGTTTTATCCCCAGGCTACAGGACCATCTCTGTAGAAAATCATGAGGGATCTGAAAAAACACTAGAAGTAATAAGTAATTTAGCAAGGTTGATGGATACAAGGTCAATATTCAAAAATCAATTGTTGGATCTTAGCAACAAAAAAAGGAATTGAGAATTTAAAAATAGTATTTCCAAAAGCATCAAATAATATAAAATACTTAGGAATAAATTTGACAAATGATGTAGAAGACATGTACACAACATTCCTGAGAGAAATTTAAAAAGACCTAAATAAATGGAGAAATATATCATGTTTATGGATCAGAAGGCTCAGTATTGTAAGTATATCAGTTCTCTCCAAATTGATCTACAGATTCATAACAATACCACTCAAAATCCCAACAGGCTCCTTTGTAAATAGTTGATAAGCTGAAACTAAAATTTATGTGGGAATTCAAAGGATGTATATGTACCAAAACAACTATAATAAAGAACAAATAACTACTTGGTTTTTTAATTTAAATTTTTATCAACATAAATTAATTGTACAGAGGGAGTTCATTGTGATATTTGTAGCAAACATATAATGTACTTTGATCAAATCCACCCTGTCTGTATTTCTTTTTCTTAATGACTCTCCTTCCTTGCCCCTTCTTTTTAACAGGCTTTGGTGGGTTTCATCATGCTATTTTCACACACACATATATAATGTACTTCTATAATATCCACCCCATCACTCCCTTTTTCTCCCTTCTCCCACCAGCTGGTTCCCCCAAAGAATTCCCCATTTATAATCATGTCATATTATTATGCTTTTTATTTATTTAGGTCTAGATTTTGCATATGACTGAAAACATGTCCTATTTGTCTTTCTGAGCTTGGCTTATCTCATTTAACATGGTGATCCCCAGTTCCATCTATTTTCCTACAAACAGCATAATCTCATTCTTTTTTCAATAAAACAATTTAATGATTGATGAGGTAGCCAGTTCGTTTTAGTTACAGTTCAGACTTTAGTTCAAAAATTTATAAAAATTTACACAGAAAAGTAAGTTACAAGTATAAATATAATACTTCTTTTTCTTTCTTTCATTTTTTGTGGCACTGGGTGTTGAACCCAGGGCCTTGTGCTTTACCACTGAGCTCCCCTCAGACAGAAAATATACTACCTTTAATACTACAGGTTCTTTTATTGCAGGGAATTTTATTTGTAATTCAGTTTTATTGGAAACAGAATAACAGTATGCTTTATTTTATATTTATTTCAAAAGTGTTTTCAAGTATTTCAAATACATGTTATGTGATACGTATAGTAACTTCATAAGAATCAAACACTAAAAATCTTAGAACATTACAATTTCATTTTAAACAATGATTAGGTTTTTTAATTTACTAGTATAAATCAATTATAATAGATAATCCATTTATGGTAAAACTTGGAAGAATATATATTCTTGGAAAGAAAGAAAAAACAAAAAAATGAATGAAGCTGAGTAACAAACCAAAGACAAACTTGCTTTGCAGACAAAGTGTTAACATATACTTTTTAAATTATATTTGAAAAAAGAAGAAAAATATTTTCAATGATCTTTTGTCTTAAAAAAAAGGTAGTTTAATTTGCCTTTATACAGTACTCATGTTTTCTACTGTTGAAAAAATGGAAATTATTAGAAAAGGATTATGGAATCTCAGACTTTCTGAACCAAGCCCTAAGTAACAGTGGCTTATTAAAAATGTTGAATTGGGCTCTGCTTCTGGAAAACCTCTATTGGTGGTCCACTTAAAAGCTCTTCAAGTACTTTAAGGAATGAATAGTATTTCTTAAATTGAACTCTAAACATGTTTACCTCTAACAGTCATATACCACTCACTATTCCCTTTGTTTTACTCTGACACATTTTTTTTTAATTTTAATTTTTTTTCTGGTCAACCAGGCTTTATTTATTTTTAATTTTTATTATCATATTATTGTTGTACTGGGAGTACATTGTGATATTTGTAAAAGTACTTACAATACATCTCAGTTAAATTCACCCCCTCCATCATCTTCTTTTTTATGTTTTTTAAATTAGGATATATTTGTTGTACAAGGGGGATCCATTGTGACAATTCCAAATAGGCTTATATTGTACATTGGTTAGATCGCCCCCACCATCTCTCCTTATCGACCCCCTCCCAGCCCCACTTAAAGCAATTGCAAGAAGTTTCTTTGCTCTATTTCATATAAGTATATGAGTCCACCCACCATATACCCTCAACCTAAATCTCCTTCATTCCCCTTCCCCTCCCACTAGTATCCCCCCCGACATACACTGTACCTATTTTACAGTCCTGTCTTTTGTTTGTTAATATTTAAGTTGATGTTCAAAGGGTATCTCAATGTATCCCCACTGTGGGTGTGCTTTACTTTGGTCTGTTCAACCCCTTGTATTGCTCTCCCTTAGCCTTTTACCTCTCACCCCATTTTTCAACAGTTTTTGATACATATCCTTATATCCTCTACCTTCACATATGTTATGTTTTATGATATTGTTGATGCTCTATCATTCTCTTTTTCTTTCCCTCCTTCCCCAAGTTCCATAGAGCAGTTCCATTATTACAAACATGTTCTACATATGAGTTTGTATATGATCATGTTTGCTTTTGTGCATATGTTTATCATTTGGATCTATCTTCCACGTATGAGAGAAAGCATGTGGCTTTTGTATTTCTCATCTTGGATTTTAACATGACGTCCTGCAATTTATTTTCAAACCACATGTCATTATTCCTTATGACTGAGTAAAACTCCATTGTATATATGGTTCATATATATATGAACATCAGTGTATAGGTGTCTCTATTGTATCCTGACTTATGTTCTCTTGGGTAGATACCCAGGAGTGGTATGACTCCATTATCTTCTTTTTGGCTAAATAATACTATGTTGTATACATGCACCACATTTTCTTTATTCAATCATTAGTTCTTGGGCACCTAGGCTGTTTCCATAGTTTGGCTACTGTAAATAGTGCTGTCCCAAACATGGCTGTGCAGGTAGCTCTCTTGTATATTGGTTTACATTTTTTGGGATATATGCCCAAGAGTGTATAGCAGGACCATATAGTAGGTCTAGTTTTAGTTTTTTGAAGAACCTCTATACTCATTTCCATAGTGTCTGGACTAATTAACAGTCCCACAAACAATATTTAATGGTTCATTATTCCCCACATCCTTGCCAGCATTGGTTGGTGTTTTCTTGATGATAACCATTCTGACTGGGTATTTTGATGGAACCCGAAGATAGTATAGTATTGATGTAGAGACATACATATCAATAGAAGAGAATAGAAAGTCCAAAATAGTGCTAACATATGGTCAGTTGATTTTGGACAAAGATGCCAAGGCAATTCAATGGAAGAAAACCTTCTCAACAAATAATGCTGAAACAATGGAATACTATGTGCAAAAATTGGACCTCAGTGCTTATTTCATGCTATATACAAAAATTAACTCAACATGGATAAAAGACTTAAAAGTAAGAACTAAAAGTATAAAACTGATAGCAGACACATAATAGAAACTCTAACAGCAGAGATTTTCTAAATAGGACACAGTAAGCATGAAGTATAAAAGCAAAATCAATAATTGGATTTCATCAAAAATTTTTAAAAATTTTGTTCCCCATAAGACACTGGCACTAAAATGAAAAGGCAAGTCAAAGACTGGGAGAAAATATTTGCAAATTATGTATACAATAAAGGATTTTTGTACCTAGAGCATATAAAGAATGCTGATAATTCAGTGATAAGCAGAAAAACAAAATAATAAATGGACAAAAGATTAGAACAGATACTTCACAAAAGAAATATAGAGGGAAAATAAGCACATGCAAAGTTGCTCAACATCATTAGTCACTAAAGAAATGCAAATCAAAACCACAATGAGATATAACTACATACCCACTAGAATGGCTAAATGCAAAAAACTGACCATGCTAATGTTGGTGAGGGTAAGTTGTGGTATATCTGTACAGTGAATTGCTACTCTGAAATTTTAAAAAGCTATCTGTTGCTAGGGGCATGGTAGCGGATGCCTGTAATCTCAGGACTTGGGAGGCCAAGGCAGGGGATAGAGTGTTGGAGGCCAGCCTGGGCTACATACTAAGACACTGTCTCAAAAATAAACAAAAACAGCCAGGAATGGTGACTCACATCTGTAATCCCACCACTTGGGAGATGAAAGGAGAAGCATCTGAGTCAATAGGCTAGCCTGGATTACACAGCAAAACTTATTCTCAAAAAGGAGAGAGAGAGAGACAGAGAGACAGAGAGAGAGAGAGAGAGAGAGAATGAATCAGAAAAGGGAGCTGACTATTCATGTATGCAAAATATTACTGAATCTCAAAATAATTATTATTTGAGTGAAATAAGCTAGAAATGAGTGCATAAAATGCTGCAGGATTTTGAACAAATGGTGAGAGTGAGGAAAATGGACTTTATTTCAGTGATGCTGTAAACAGTACCTGGACACTAAAGGAAAGGAAATCCAATCATAGGACAAAACTTAACTATTCAGTGAGTAACATTTAAATAATTGTAATGATGCAAATGTCACATGTGGTTTTTATCTTTTAAAGGATACTTAATTATGGCTAGAATGTAAAATGCAAATGTTACCAGCCTTGATGTAAAAATATAGTTGACAAGTGAGAATATTGGGGGGGGCGCAGATAAGTGACATGGTTGCAGTGTCCTTATAAAGTGGGAAGTTGAGGGACATTTTATTACTTATGGGATAGCCATAAAGTTTCTAAAATACTAATATAAGTGCATTTAAGGGAGAGAGTGGCAAGGGAGAACAGCATGAAATCAACAGGACATGCCTAAAGATGAGAGCTCAGATGGGATATCTCAAAAAGAAAAATTAGGCTGATAGAGTGGCTCAAGTGGTAGAATGCCTGCCTAGCAAGCAAAAGGCCCTGAATTCAAATCACAGTACTGTGCCAAAAAAAAGAAAGAAAGAAAAATTAGTGCCTGTAGTGCCTGGCGTGTGTAAGTATATACTACAAATTTTTCATTTTTAAGAGTTTGGGAATGAATGAGTAATGGCAAATTTTTCAAAATTAAGAAAACAAAACAGGTAATTATAAACCTCAAGAAAAATCAAAAGGTTAAAAAAAGAAAGCATATAGAATTCTACAAAATGCAAATTAATTTATGGTGATAAAATACAGATTAATGATTCCTTGGAGACAGTCTGGGGGTGTGTTTGGTATACAAAGGGGTATATATTAAAACTTTTGTTTGTGATAGATACACATTATCATGGTTGAGATGATAGTTTTATGGGTTATCCAAGTGTCAAAACTCATCAGAGTGTATGTTTTTAAAAATGTGCAATTCATTGTATACTTCAATAAAAGTAAGATGGGGACTAAAGTGAAATCCTGGCGAGTACACAGTAATAAAGTGGTATGATGAAAAGCCAAATCACACAGGCTGAGAAGGAAAAAGGAAGTGAGGAAGCAGAAATGGAGTATAGACCACTGATTTTTAAAACTTGCAAGATTGGGATAGCTGTAATAGTAGACGAAGGAGGCAATGGTGTCAGGAAAAGATTTCTTTTTTTATTATAAACTTTTATTAGGATATATTCATTATACAGGGAGGATTCATAGTGACATTAGTTATATCGCCACCATCGTCTCTCCCCTTCAGCCTCCTCCCTGCCCCACTTAAAGCAATTGCAAAAGCTTTCTTTGTTCTATTTCATATAGGTATATGAAGTCCATCAACCATATACCCTCACCTTAATCTCCTTCATTCACCCTCCCCCATCCCACTAGTACCCCTCCCATGCATATACTATACCTATTTTACAGTCCTATCTTACATAATTCATAGTTAAGCTGATGTTCAAAGGGGTTTTTCACTGTATCTCCACTGTGGGTATACTTTACTTCGGTCCGTTCAACCCTTTCTATTACTCTCCCTTACCCCTTTACCTCCCAACTCCCCTTTTCAACAACTTTCAATACACATCCTTATATCCTCTGTCTTCACAGATGTTATGTTTTATAATATTATTGATGCTCAATCATTCTCTTTTCTTTTCCTTCCTTCTCCCAAGTTCCGTAGAGTAATTCCACTGTTACAAATATGTTCTACATATGAGTTTGTATATGATCATGCTTGTTTTTGTGTATGTGTTTATCTTTTGGATCTGTCTTCCATGTATGAGGGAAAACCTGTGGCCTTTGTCTTTCTGAGCCAAGCTTACTTCACTTAACATGATGTCCTCCAATACGAAAAGAAGAAGAGGGACAGTTCAGGATATGAAGATAAGGGAATTAGAAGGGAGGGAGGAAATAAAGAATCTGGAAATAGAAAAGGTAATGGAATAATCAAGGTTCCAGGTGAGATGGCAGAGGAAGACTAGGGAAAGGGCTACAGAGCAAGGATGAAGAAGCTGGAAGATGAGGGCAGGTTCTGACACTACAGGAGAAATATGAAGTGAGCACTGGAGAAGCTAAAGAGATATTTATAGTTTTGAAGACAAGGAGTTGAAGATGGCTTGAATTTCTGCTGGGAAGTCAGAGCCTAAGTAATCTGGGGAGCATTAAGAGAGGTAGAATGAACAGAACTATTACTTGAATGGAGTGATGAGGAAAGTTGGAATACAAATGGGAATAAAAGGGAGAAAGAGAGGACTTGGGGCATGTGAAGGATGGCTGAGTGGCCCGAGGGCTCAGCTGAAGTTAGAAGCTCTGACTGTTAGAGGCACCAATATTTGGGATGCTGCTCCATTCTTCCACAGTGGCCATTATGGGATTGGAGTTGTCAGATGTTTTGGAATGGTCCAAAGCTGAGGCTAAGTGGGATTTGGAGGACCATGGAATGACAATGAAGGCAGAGCTAAATCCTGAGATCCTGGTTGGAGAGGGAAAGAGTGAAGAGAAAAGGAATGGCTTGGGGCACTGGACCCCTCATTGAGGCCCAAGAGCAAGTGTTGTGGGACCCAGCCATTGCTGGGAAATTTGGGTTTCCATAAGACATTGAAGTTGAGTCTTTTGGAGGTTAAGCCATGCCCAGTGATGTCAAGTTGACTGTGGGGACTGGCTGAAGAGCTGAGAAGCTACAGGTCAGAGAGAGATGAGCCCAGGGTGTATAGGCTGAGTCTTCTATGTCACCCAGGCAACAGGACAAGACTTAGAATGTCAAGGAAGCCTGTGAGCTGCTCCTTAAATTAAGGGGCAGGGTGACCAAGAGTTCAGGAAATGATCATCACAAGCATGGTAGATAGTAGTATATCTGGGTACCCTATGCTTTGAATGAGTTTCATACCCTCATAGCCAGTGGAAAAAATAATACTACCACTGAAAAGATTCATCTTAATTTGATTAAACTGTAGGGGCAACATTTTCTAGTGCAGCCAATTTTGTTTTTCTCTTATGCCTATTTTTGGATGTTCTCACATCTCTGTGAGAACAAATTAAGATAATGGATTTAAAGGGCTCACCATAGAGCTTGGCACCTACTATGTGATTTGTCATTTGAAGCAGTGACTACTAATATTGTTGTACTTTCAATTTATTTTACTCATTAAGTAATGTTATCACTTTGAAAGTTCATTCTATGGGCTAGAATTTTCCCTTTGGAGCTACAAGGCACAGTTATGTTTCTGCAAATAACAAATCCTCAGACAGCAAGAGGTAGTCAAGATATCCATCAACCCTAGTAAAATATCCCCAATTTCTTACCTGTTCCAAGGATCAACTTTCCAGAACTCCAGCAAAAAAAAAAAAAAACAGAAAAAAGCATCAGCGACCATAAAACCATAAGGCTTTACATGTAGTAAACTCTCAACTTATTATCTTCCTCTTCTTTACTTCCACTGGGAACCACTCATAGTTTTAACCCCTTAAAAACATGGCACAGCATCTTCTGGTCATTTGTAATAAAGTATAATAAAATACTGATTTCAACTTTTAAAAAAATAAACTGAAATTTTTTTAAAAGATGGGCACAGACTATATGTTGATTGATTGACTTCCAAACACCAATATTAAGTTCAGTTTTTATAATCTAGAAAATGGATTAACTATGAGTTCTTTGAGAATCTGGATTGTGTTTTCAAAGCATCCTCTTAGCACAGTTCTAGATGTGTAGAGAGGATACTCAGTAATCCTACTCAATGTGAAATAAATCTCAGTTCCATGTCATGCCCTTAGGACAAACATTCCTCTTGTCGGTAAAATTCAATGGGCAAAGAGCAAAGAATGTGATTAATATTTAATGTCAATTACTAGAGCATGGTGGTGCAACCCTAGGATCCCAGCTACTCAGGAGGTAGAGACAAGAGATTCGGGATCGCATGTTTGAGCCCAGCCTGGACAAAGATAGTAAGACCCTATCTTAAGACCCCTGGCAAACCTGACTAAAATGAGGAGAGAAAAAACCCAAATTAGTAGAATCAGGAATGCAAAAGGGGAGATAACAACAAACACCATGGAAGTCCAGGAAATCATCAGAGACTACTTTGAGAACCTATATTCAAATAAATTTGAAAATCTAAAAGAAATGGACAGATTTCTAGATACATATGATCATCCAAAACTGAACCAAGAGGAAATTAATCACCTGAATAGTCCTATAACACAAAATGAAATTGAAGCAGCAATCAAGAGTCTCCCCAAAAAGAAAAGTCCAGGACCTGATGGATTCTCTGCTGAATTCTATCAGACCTTTAAAGAAGAACTGATACCAACCCTCCTTAAACTGTTCCATGAAATAGAAAGGGAAGGAAAACTGCCAAACACATTTTATGAAGCCAGTATTACACTTATCCCAAAACCAGGCAAAGACACCTCCAAAAAGGAGAACTATAGGCCAATCTCCTTAATGAACATTGATGCAAAAATCCTCAACAAAATAATGGCAAATCGAATTCAGCAACACATCAAAAAGATTATTCATCACGACCAGGTAGGCTTCATCCCAGGGATGCAGGGGTGGTTCAACATACGGAAAATCAATAAACGTAATAAACCACATTAACAGAAGCAAAGACAAAAACCACTTGATCATCTCAATAGATGCAGAAAAAGCCTTTGATAAGATCCAACATCATTTCATGATAAAAGCTCTAAGAAAACTAGGAATAGAAGGAAAGTTCCTCAACATTATAAAAGCTATATATGACAAACCTACAGCCAGCATTATACTTAACGGAGAAAAATTAAAACCATTCCCTCTAAAATCAGGAACCAGACAAGGATGCCCACTATCTCCACTCCTATTCAACATAGTACTGGAATTCCTAGCCAGAGCAATTAGGCAAGAAGAAGGAATAAAAGGAATACAAATAGGTAAAGAAACTGTCAAAATATCCCTATTTGCAGACGACATGATCCTATACCTTAAAGACCCAAAAAACTCTACTCAGAAGCTTCTAGACATCATCAATAGCTATAGCAAAGTAGCAGGATATAAAATCAACATAGAAAAATCATTAGCATTTCTATACACTAACAATGAGCAAACGGAAAAAGAATGTATGAAAACAATTCCATTTTCAATAGCCTCAAAAAAAATCAAATACCTAGGTGTAAACCTAACAAAAGATGTGAAAGACCTCTACAAGGAAAACTATACACTTCTGAAGAAAGAGATTGAGGAAGACTACAGAAAGTGGAGAGATCTCCCATGCTCATGGATTGGTAGAATCAACATAGTAAAAATGTCGATACTCCCCAAAGTAATCTACATGTTTAATGCAATTCCCATCAAAATTCCAATGACATTCATTAAAGAGATTGAAAAATCTACTGTGAAATTTATATGGAAACACAAGAGGCCACGAATAGCCAAGGCAATACTCAGTCAAAAGAACAATGCAGGAGGTATCACAATACCTGACTTCAAACTATATTACAAAGCAATAACAATAAAAACAGCATGGTACTGGCACAAAAACAGACATGAAGACCAGTGGAACAGAATAGAGGATCCAGATATGAAGCCACACAACTATGAGCAACTTATCTTTGACAAAGGAGCTAAAAATATACGATGGAGAAATAGCAGCCTCTTCAACAAAAACTGCTGGGAAAACTGGTTAGCAGTCTGCAAAAAACTGAAACTAGATCCATGTATATCACCCTATACCAAGATTAACTCAAAATGGATCAAGGATCTTAATATCAGACCCCAAACTCTTAAGTTGATACAAGAAAGAGTAGGAAATACTCTGGAGTTAGTAGGTATAGGTAAGAACTTTCTCAATGAAACCCCAGCAGCACAGCAACTAAGAGACAGCATAGATAAATGGGACCTCATAAAACTAAAAAGCTTCTGTTCATCAAAAGAAATGGTCTCTAAACTGAAGAGAACACCCACAGAGTGGGAGAAAATATTTGCCAATTATACATCAGACAAAGGACTGATAACCAGAATATACAGGGAACTTAAAAAACTAAATTCTCCCAAAACTAATGAACCAATAAAGAAATGGGCACGTGAACTAAACAGAACTTTCTCAAAAGAAGAAATTCAAATGGCCAGAAAACACATGAAAAAATGCTCACCATCTCTAGCAATAAAGGAAATGCAAATTAAAACCACACTAAGATTCCACCTCACCCCTGTTAGAATAGCCATCATCAGCAACACCACCAACAACAGGTGTTGGCGAGGATGTGGGGAAAAAGGAACCCTCTTACACTGTTGGTGGGAATGTAGACTAGTACAACCACTCTGGAAAAAAATTTGGAGGCTACTTAAAAAGCTGGACATCGATCTACCATTTGATCCAGCAATACCACTCTTGGGGATATACCCAAAAGACTGTTACTCCAGAGGCACCTGCACATCCATGTTTATTGCGGCACTATTCACAATAGCCAAGTTATGGAAACAGCCAAGATGCCCCACCACTGACGAGTGGATTAAGAAAATGTGGTATCTATACACAATGGAATTTTATGCAGCCATGAAGAAGAACGAAATGTTATCATTCGCTGGTAAATGGATGGAATTGGAGAACATCATTCTGAGTGAGGTTAGCCTGGCTCAAAAGACCAAAAATCGTATGTTCTCCCTCATATGTGGACATTAGATCAAGGGCAAACACAACAAGGGGATTGGACTTTGATCACAAGATAAAAGCGAGAGCACACAAGGGAGGGGTGAGGATAGGTAAGACACCTAAAAAACTAGCTAGCATTTGTTGCCCTTAATGCAGAGAAACTAAAGCAGATACCTTAAAGCAACTGAGGCCAATAGGAAAAGGGGACCAGGAACTAGAGAAAAGGTTATATCAAAAAGAATTAACCTAGAAGGTAACACCCACGCACAGGAAATCAATGTGAGTCAATGCCCTGTATAGCTATCCTTATCTCAACCAGCAAAACCCCTTGTTCCTTCCTATTATTGCTTATACTCTCTCTACAACAAAATTAGAGATAAGGGCAAAATAGTTTCTGCGGGGTATTGAGGGGGGGAGCGGGAGGGGGTGGAGTGGGTGGTAAGGGAGGGGGTGGGGGCAGGGGGGAGAAATGAACCAAGCCTTGTATGCACATATGAATAATAAAAGAAAAATGAAAAAAAAATAAAAATAAAAAAATAAATAAATAAAAAATCTCCAACATAAAAAAAGGCTGGTCCAGTGGCTCAAGTGGTAGAGTGCCTGCCTAGTAAGCATGAGGCCCTGACTTCAAACTTGAGTACCACAAAAAATAAATAAATACCCAAAAAAAAAAAAAAAAAGACACTATCTTAGAAACAAAAATACAAGCAAAAAGACTGGGGGTAGAGCTGAAGTGCTAGAGCACTTGCCCTGCATGTGCAATCCTCAGTACAGAAAAAGACAATTAACTAACATAGCCACTCTCAATGAACAGTCTAGGTCTTTCCTGGCAGGCCCTGTGCATTTGTCATCAGTCTTCATGTCATTAGTCTTCCTCACTAAAATGCAACCCAGTGAGCTTAGCAAGCCAACTTTGACAATGATTATATGCCCTTTCCCCATCAGCTTTTTTCAAATGAAAATTTAAAAGGAAAGAAAATGGTAAATTATTTCTTAAATTATATCAGCTTGTACCAATATTATTTTAAACACAATATTTTAAGATATCGGGCTTTGAACTAAAGCAGATACCTTAAAGCAACTGAGGCCAATAGGAAAAGGGGAACAGGTACTAGAGAAAAGGTTAGATCAAAAAGAATTAACCTAGAAGGTAACACCCACGCACAGGAAATCAATGTGAGTCAATGCCCTGTATAGCTATCCTTATCTCAACCAGCAAAACCCCTTGTTCCTTCCTATTATTGCTTATACTCTCTCTACAACAAAATTAGAAATAAGGGCAAAATAGTTTCTGCTGGGTATTGATGGGGGGGAGAGGGAGCGGGCGGAGTGGGTGGTAAGGGAGGGGGTGGGGGCAGTCGGGAGAAATGAACCAAGCCTTGTATGCACATATGAATAATAAAAGAAAAATGAAAAAAAAAGATATCGGGCTTTGTTATTCTGCACTTAACCAAACTTATATATATGTTTTACATATCAAATAACATAAACCTTATACTATTAAAAATTTCAGTTTTTCAGGTCTTTTCTGGAGGTGGGTACAGTGAGGGGGGATGGGCACAAGGAAAGGAGGAATGAGGATGTATATGGTGGATGTGTTTTGTATCCATGTATGAAAATAGAAGGATGAAACCTGTTGAAATTGTTCTAGGAAGGGGGGAAGAGGGAGAGTGATAGAGGGGGTCAATCTAACTAAGATATATTGTGAGCACATATGCAAATATCACAATGTATCCCCTGTACAACTATTATATGCTACTAAAAAAAGAAAGAAATCTGGAATTTATCCTAAAATTTTTAGTTTTTATGACACATATTGGAATATTAACACACCTTTAGCATAGGCCCTTCTAGACTGTCACTTAATACAGTGAAATGTGCTGACACATTTCATTGCTAGTGGTTAGTTAACAAAAAAGTGAGTGGGGGAGAACAATACAAAAATTATATAGCATATTTTAAACTAAAGTTTGCACTATGTATTCACTCACCAAATGTTCAGTGGAGCCACGTTCTTTCCATTGAGATTTTGAATCACATCCTATTGTCACACACAGAAGACAAGAGAGAATGGTCACATTACATGATGGCCTGTGTATGTATGCGTGTGCGAGTAAGTAGAGTCATCAGTGTGATTTCTATCAGGCTGATGGGTACGAAGGCACAGGAGACTGAGCATGAAGTCACTTAAATGCTAGGTTCATGGCTCTTAGCTAGAAATGTCTCTCTCTTGCTAACCTCCCAATCTAGTTCCAAGTCTTCTCCCAGATCAACACACAACCTCTGCTCTCACTCTCCTTCTCCAGAACTATTTTTCTCCATCCTGATCTCCCCTTTTGAAAGAACATTCTCTCTGCCCCCAATTAACTTCCCTTTTTTGGACTGTGCCCCCTTCCTTCCACCTCTCCCTCTGCTCCTCAAGAGTGGTAGTAACATCAACATCGAGCATCACCTTTTATCACCTTTTGGGGCTAGATGCTCTTGAACTGAATTTTGAGATTCTCCAGAGACCACATTCCTACCTATATACAACCTTCTACCATTGCAGTGTCTTTGAAAAAAATTACACTCCCACTTTAGACATCACTCGTCTGAAAAAAAAAGGGAAGGCTTGATTCTTATAATCCAAGCCCTCATTTCCATCAAGTCATTGTGACTTTGCACATCATCCATATCCTGAGGTAGACGCAGAAAGCTTCTTCATTTGTAAAATAAGAAAAACATTACAACAAAAAGTCCGTATCTTAAAGGTCAAGACATTTTGTCGTAATAGCTAGTATTAAAACATAGCAATAGACCTTTTAAGTTTATAAATATTTTTCTGTTTTTCAGTCTTGAATTCAGAGCATTGCATTTGTTAGGCAAGCACTGTTGAGCCCTGCCTCCAGTTCTTTTCACTTTTTTAAAAGTATTTTTGAGATTGGGGGCGTCTTACTGACTTTTTGCCCAATCTGACCTCCAACCCTCATCGTCCTGTCTCCACCTCCCAAGTAACTGGGATTACTACATGAGTCACCATGCCTGGCCTTCTGGTTGGTTTTCTTCAAAATTTGAAGATTTAACTTAATCACGTTTCTTGATTCATAACACACAGTCTCCATTAAAGGAATCTTCTTTTTATTTTAACTAATTTACTTTTTGTCTTTACTCCATGTTTCCAACCTCATTTTCCTTCTTTCCCTGTAGATATTTATCTTAATATACTAATAAACATCCTTTTGTACCATCACCCCTACATTTCTTTAGATGCATGTGTGATCTTAATTTTTTTTGGTGGCAATGAAATTTGAACTCAGGGCCTCACGCTTGCTAGGCAGGTGTTCTGCCACTTGAGCCACTCTGCTATCCCTTTGTTATGTTGGGTATTTCCGAGATAGAGTCTCACAAACTATCTGCCCAGTCTGGCCTTGAACCAAGATCCTCCTTATCTTTGCCTCCAGAGTAGCTAGAATCACAGGTGTGAGCCACCAGTGCCCAGTTGTGGTCTTAAAATTTTAGGGCTTTTTGCATAAATTTTGTGGAAAAGAAAGTATAAAATTTTCTTTTTTTGCTGTTTCACTCAAAATTATGTTTTATTTTTTATTAAGAGATATTCATTGTACAGGGGAAATTCATTTTAACAATTCCAAATAGGCTGATATTATGTGGGGTGTTGCTGTGACAAATACCTAAATATGTGGAAGCAGTTTTATTACTGCATAATGGGTAGAGGCTGGAAGAGTTTTGAGGTGCATGCTAGAAATATGGATGTTAAGGGCAAGTGTGGTGAAATCTCTGATGGAACTAAGTAACATGTTTTGGAAACTGGAGGAAAGACAATCCTTGTTATAAAGTGACAAAAAACTTGGCTGAACTATGTTGTAGTGTTTTGTAGAAGGTAGAACTTGTCATGCGTATGAGCCACTTCTTTAATACTTTGCTAGAAATATCCTCAGCTAAGTTTTGGAGGAATGAGTTGGTTGTTCCTGGCTGCTTAAGTAAAATGTGAAAGGAGGGAGATGAGTTAATGGAACTGTTAAGCAACAGGGACCCAGAACTCAGAGATTTGGAAAATTCTCAGCCTAGCCATTATGCCAAAAATAAGAAAACTTATTCTAAAGGTAACACTAAGAGTGCATATGAACAATGATTTAATAAAGAGACCTTGAGTGTGATTCATATATTTAATTAGCCATGTAAACAGAAGCCAGTAATAGAGATGGGATTATACCAGCAGAGACCCTGCCAGTTTGAACTAAAGGAAGCAAAGAACACAGAATGGAATGAAGGAAGGCTGTCAGACTTCTTGAATTTAGCAGGATGGGACAATAACGGTACTCTACTACAAACACGCGTGATTCTTCAAGAAAAGGGAAGAATAAGTCCAAAGGCATTTCAGAAATCATTAGGGCTGCCTCCTTAGTTGTAAAAGGTGTGGCCATTGCCTTGGTTTCATCACTACAAATAATCTGTGCCCTAAACCTTTGGGGTGGGACTTTCCTGCAAAACCTTGGTAACAGGGTACCTGGAGCATTGGGGACAAACCACCACCCCAGTGGGTCTAGAAGGCAGAGCTTTGATCCTATTTCTCCCTTTAGAATGGGAATATCTATCCCACGCTTGTACCACAATTGCATTTTGGAAACACATAACCATAACTTATTTGGTCTCATGGGATGACAGTTGAATAGAAATTAGCCTCAGGATGAATTGGATCCTGAACCACACTCATGTCTAATTTAAATGATAGATGAAACTTTGAATTTAAGACTTTAGAGTTGTTCGAATGAGTTAATATTTGGTGGTGGAGGCTGTTGGGATGAAATGAATGTATTTTCCATATGTGAAGGATTTGAATTTTGGGGTCTTTGAAGAAAATGCTATGAATTGTATTTTCGTGTCCCTCCAAATTTCTTAAGTTGAAGCCCTAACACTCAATACAATAGTAGTCGGAGAGGAATTGGAGAGGGGCATTTGGGAAGCAATTGGGGTGAAATGTGGTCATGAGGGTAGAAACATATGTCCTTTAGTGCCTCTATTACAAGAGATACCAGAGCACGTTTGCTTGTACTCTCCCTTTCTCTGTCTCTCCACTGTCTGTCTCTCTGTCTTTCTCTTCTTCTTTCCCTCCCTCTCCTTTTTCCTCCCCCTCCCTCCTCCCTCCCTCTCTCTCTCTCTCATGCACACACACATTCTCTCTCACTTTCTCCCTCCATTTCCCCTTCCCCCTCCCCTTCTCTCTCTCCCTCTCTTTCCCATGGGCAGACCTACAAGAACCCAACCATGCCGGCACGCTGACCTTGGACTTCTCATGTCCAGAAATATAAGAAAATTCACTGCTGTTGTTTAAGCCACCCAGTCTATGATATTTTGTCATGGCAGCCAGAGCTAACTGAGACACATATCTAGACCTTAGGTAGTATTCTTAGCATGCACATACATCACATTTTACTTAACCAGTCCCCTAGTGATAGCTACCCTAGTTGCTTTCATTGCTATCACAATGATTCCATAAGCATCATTGCACATATTCCTTAATGGATCTGTTACAGAATATAACCTTGGTCACAGAGTTCGTGCATAATTAAACCCCTCCAGATCATTCTCCAGATTGGCTCTACCAGTTCAAGCTTCAATCAACCTGAGAGAAGGATATGAGAACATATGATTCCCCAAAATCATCACCAGCTCATAATATTATCTGACTTTCTAATTTTGTCATTCAAACATGTATTAAACAGTATCTCATGATTTTTCAAATTTGTATGAATACCATTTCTATTGGGCATCTATCTACAGTTGCAGATTTCCTATTGTGTGAGATGCTGATTCAAATGTTTTTCTCATTTTCTACATAGTAGTTTTCTCTTATTTGTAGATATCTGAAATATTTATCTTTTTTTTTTTTTTTTTTTTTTTTTTTGGTGCTGGGGACCGAACTCAGGACCTTGCACTTGCCAGGCAAGCGCTATTCCACTGAGCTAAATCCTCAGCCTGAAATATTTATCTTATATGTCACTAGCAGCTTCATCTGCATCTAAAATGGATTAGAAACAGATTAACATAAAAATTCAGAGAAATAAAACAGATAAATAAGAACAAAGAAGAGATAAGAAATCATGTAGATAAGGGGAGAACCAAGAATGAAAAATTTACCTCTACCTAACAGCTCTGAGTACCCTAGCAGCCAAGATAAAAATAAAAAGATGGTTCATTTATTTGCCAAGTGTTTTATGTTGAAGTTTTAGGGTTTTGAATTTTCTTGGTCTCTTGGCTGAGCCTGAGTACAGAAAATAAATATGGTTTTGAGAAAATCATCTAGCTAAATTAAGTCCTGAAAATACAATCATCAGAACACCATGAGAGAAAATATTCATTGGGGTGAATCATCTCACAAATCATCATATCTGCAAAAAGCTTTTGAGACATTTGTTTTGTTCTGAATAATATTTTCAAGGCATGTTGATTTTTAAATTTTTTTTGAAAAAAACTTTTGTTTTGAACAGTGGGAAGCAGAATGCATAAAACTGTTTTTAAAATGTTTTCTCAAAACATTTGTTGCTGAGCAGTGTTTAAGGAATTTTGATTTCCAAATATTGGCTTCAAAATGGCTGTGAAAATTTGCAGTCTTCAGGCAAAGCAATAGATATAGTAAAAGGGATTAAACAGCCCAAAATAAAGCACACCAACAGTGGGCATACATTGAGACACCTCTTTGAACATCACCTTAAATATTAATAATGAAAACCAGGACCATAAAATAGGTGCGTACAGGTGGGAGGGGAAGGGTGAATGAAGGAGATTAAGGTGAGGGTATATGGTTGATGGGCTTCATATACCTATATGAAACAGAACTAAAAAACCTCTTGCAATTGCTTTAGGTAGGGTGGGGAGGGGGCTGAGGGGGAGAGGGGATGGAGGAAATGTAAATAACGTGCAATATAAGTCTGATCGAATTGTCACATCAAATCCCCCCTATAATGAGTATATCCTAATAAAAAGTTTATAATAAAAATTGTCTTCCTTTGAAGAAGGTTTTTGTATTCCTTGATGAAAAAAAGAGTCCCCAGCTGCTGTGCTGGGGCCTCCCATGGCTCCTGCCCAAAGACTACACAGGTTTCCAGGTAGGGGCTTGGGTCACTAGATGTCAAGTCTTATGGGCAAGAAAACAGCAAGTGTGACAGACTACAGAGGCAGAGTCCTTAGCTTAAGGGTCCCGGGAGTATTATGGGGTATTTACTAGAGAAGGGTAGAGGGGTAAGTGAAGAAGGGGTTCCTTGAGCTTCAACAGTCACCTCAGAAGCTCTTCTATCTATTCACCTGGAGTAGGTGAGGCCTTGCAAGCCACTTAGCTAATTCTTTTGACCGATACCTCTGGATCTTTATGAATTCTGGTAACCCAAAGCAGATCCCCACACCACCTGCAAATGCCATTGTTCCATTGCATACTGTCCCTGGGCCTATATGTGTATATATAGGTTCAGGGCCTATACCTTGAACCACTCCGCCAGCCCTTTTTTGTGATGGGCTTTTTTGAGATAGGGTCTCTTGGACTATTTTCCCCGTGCTGCCTATGAACTGCGATCTTCCTGATCTCTGCTTCCTGAGTAACTAGGATTACAGGTGTGAGCCACTAGTGTCCGGCCCCAGCCCTGGTATCTTACATGCATTTTTGTCCATTACCATCTCCTAAGCACTTCACATCCTTGTCTCCCTAATTAGATTATTATGTCCTTAGGGTATTACTGCCTTTTATACATCCCTTGTACCCCAGTAGTGTTTTATACAACTCTAGGATGTTAGAGGGAAGGAAAAGAGGAAAGGAAAAAAAGAACTGATATACTGATATGTATTCAGAACCTTCTATGTCTCAGGTACTAGCCTGTTTTACATGCTTTATTTTTTTAAAATCTAAACCTTTATGGCATAAGTGCTTTTGGTATTCCTGTTATAAAGACATAGAAACTGGAGCTTAACGAGTTTAAATGACTTGCTCAGACAGAAGCCATACACTAAAGAATGCACTCTGTATAATGCTATTTACATGAAGATTAAAAACAAGCAAAACTGCTCCATGGTCGTAGCGGTTAAAATGGCAGCTACCTCTCCAAGGATTGACTGGGCAGGGGTATGAAGGAGCCTGTTGGGGTGCTGGAGTACTTGACATTCTTATCTAGCAAAGAGGTACATGGGTGTAAGCATCTGGAAAACTGCATCCAGTTGCACACTTCAGATTTATATACTTTTCATACAGATGGTATATTCCCACAGAAAACAAATGAAAGAACGAAAACAAATGACTTGCTCAGAGTTCCACAAGTAGCAAATGGCCGAGCTGTAATCTGAACCCAGGTGCATAATGGTCCAGTTCTCATACTTCCGAAATCCCTGCCTCTTCCCACTTTTGCCATATTTATAAGTGGCAGCTCGGTCCCCCTCCGAATCCTTTTCACTTTTTCCCACAGCTCCCCTAGCTGAACCTGAGCTGAGAGAAAACGATGCATTCATTCAATATTGCACCCTCCAGCTGTGCCCACGCCCCTCACTCAACACATAAGCCTCCTTTTAATCAAGGTACCTCATTTTAATCCTCATGATGCCAATAATTCAAGCAGAGGCATCCATCAAGTGGACTTTAGTAATTAAAAGCTGGTGATGTTGAAGTAATTCTTCTGCTTGCCTACTAATGATTGGAGAGCTTTGCCTTCATATATTGGAAGCAATAACAAACAGCTTCAATTTAGTTAATCTATTCACTCTCACCAGCATTTATTGGTCAACTACTCTGTACAAGTCATTGTATTGGGTCTGGTGAAGACTGCAAAGATGATCATGTCAGAGTCGTTGAGGGGGTCTAAGTAGTTGAGTTGAGGGGGGAACGTGCACAGGTAGCCTTTCTCACCAAAAGGTGGAATGCTGTCATTAGCATTATAGAGCTGCAAGGTGATATGAGCATCCAGGGGGAGAAATTGATTTCTATGGTGGGAAGGCTTAGAAAATGTCAGCGAAGGCTTCCCAGAGGAAGTGGCTTTGAACTAAGTCATGAGAAATGAGACTTGAGCCATAAAAAAATCTTCAGAATCATTCTAGATTCCTCCATTCTATCTTCCTTTCCTACCCTGGATCCAAACTATCCACAAGTCTATTGGCTCCCTATTCTAAATACACCCTAATCCTCACTTTCACTACTTAACACTAGACTAAGCTCTCATTTTGTCACCTGGCCTATTGCACTAAGCTTTCTGACTGGATTCTCTCCTTCTATTCTTGCCTCCAGGATTTTCTTCACCAGTGTTCACAAATCTATTAAAAACATAAATCAATTGTTGTCACTGGCCTGGCTGCAAAGTCTTTTGTTGGCTTTTGATTTCACTTAGAATGATATCTCAACTCTTCACCATGGCCTCCATAGTCTATCTGCTTCCTCACTGTTTGACCTTGTCTCCTCTCCATCTTCCTGCTCACTCTACTTTAGCAACACTGATATCCTTACTATTTCAGAAACTTGCCAAGCACATTCCCTGCACAAAGGCCTTTGCATTCGTAGTTCCCTCTGCTTAGAATACCTCATTACTCACCTCGTTCAGGTCTTCTTCATATGTCACCTCCTAAGAGGTCCTTGCTGAAGTCTCCAGCTAAAATTGGAATCTCTCCACCATCCTGTACCCCTTTGCCCTGTTTCATTTTTCTTCTTAGCATGTATTACTACTTGACATTTGCTTATATAAATATGTGTATTTGGTTGGTAGACTAGCTTCTCCACTAGAACACAAGCTAAATCAAAGCAGGGGGTTGTCTGTCTTGTTCACTGCTAAATTTTCAATCCCTTACTCATAGTAGGTACCCTCAAAATAGCTGCCAAATGTACAGTCCACAATGGAAGGAGAAATACATTACTAGTGGAAGATTGATCCATGCATTCATTCAATACAGCACAAGGTAGTTTGATGGAACAACAGGGAAAATAAATCTGACAAATGTGGCCCCTGACCTCATGGAATTCCAAGTCTAATAAACAAGCAATTACAAACTGTGAGATAAGTTCATTGACAGGGGCTGACAATGTGGACTATGTGAGGGAATGGGAGGACCACCCTACAGTGATGAGCACAGTGACTGGCTCGTGGTATTGATTTGCTCATGGATTCATCTATCAAATATTTGAGCATCTCCTTTATGAAAAGCATGGTGCTTGGCAAAGAGAGTAAGACAATTAATAAGATGACTCAGTTCCTTCTCACACGGTGAAAAAGAGGAGATGCAGGATCAATGTTGGGAAACAGAAAGTTTTTTTTAAAAAAAGGGTGATAAATACAACAGAGGAAGAAACCAGAGGTAAAGAGGCCTGGGAACAGACTATTGCAGTAATCTAGTCAATCAAGGAAAGAAGAGCTGGTCTGGGCCAAAGGAGTTGGGGTACAGAAGAGGGGATTAACCTTGCCCATAACCAGTCAAGTAAACTATGACCACTTTTCCCTCAAGGCACCTTAACTGGCCTGGAGAACTGATTATCAGGCTTTCCCTGTTTCCCCTCCCACCATCATGCATGCTGCTTTCTCAGTCAGAACCCTCATTTATCCTTGCTGACATCTCATGACATCTATGACACTGGCATACTTCATCACACAGAACTGAAATTTACCAGTAGAAATGTAAGTGGTGTGTGGAAGCATTTACCCTTCTACAAGGTGGGCTATATTAGCTTTACTAAGCAATGAAGTGGAAGAGTGATGGAAGCTAGGTGGGAGACAGAGACACCAAGACATGTCTGAGGTATGGAAGGCCCCTCCCTTGAACCAGCCAACTGGGCCAAGCAAGCCAGACAGAGAGTTGAGTTTCCAGGGGCCCATTCCATTTCAGTAGACTTATTTGGGCATTACTTTATTTATACCCCTGCCTCATTCCACACTGCCTTCTGATCTGATCTGTTGATCCCCTCTCCTCCCCTCACCCTTTCAAATTAAAGGTCATCAGGATAAATTTCCTTGGGGGCCCAGGCTACACCTGTTTCTTGCACGTGCTCAAGTGGGAAAGTGGCCAAGGACTAAATACAACCACTTCATCGTTGGGAAGAAAATTGAGACCCAGAGAAGTTGATGAAACAGCTCAAGGTCACAGAGCTAATAAGTGGCTTAATCCTGATTTGGCCTAGATACAAGCTTATGTCTTCTGATATTCCTAGTTTAGGGATAATATTTTCTAATGATTCAAATTATAGGAACTTATTTCCCAGAGGACATCTTTCCTAGATAGAGTGAGAATGTCATTTAGTAGAAGAACATTCCCTGTACAAGTTACGTGTGTGTGTGTGTGTGTGTGTGTTTGTGTGTGTGTGTAAGTGGTATACACATGACTACGTAGGGGCTTCAGTCAACTCTACACAACACACAAATAAAATACATACTCACACACTACTCACACATATATACACACAGAACACATGTCCATACTCTAGTTGCCTATAAGACCAGTCCCATTATCAGTGCAAAAAGCTATCTTTTTCTGATGCAGCAACTATGGTGAAGTTTAATAACATTGGTCTGTACGGCTTCAAAGTGGGCGAGGGATGATGTTATCATTTGATGACAGCCCCACCCGTTTTCCTCTCACTTCTTTCTATTTTATTGGTTACACTATCTCTTTGGTTCTTACAACACTTTGTTTCTGCCTCTTTCCTCTATCTCTTACTCTCTCTTCTTTCTGTCTGTTCTCTTTTTTCTCTCTCTCTCCAACACATTTTGTGCTCTCATTCAACTGCTCTCTCTCTCTCTCTTTCTCTTACCCCCCCACTCTGGTATGTGTATTTCTTTCTTTCCTCTTCCTTTCTCTCTCAAGAAGTCTTCAGAGAGTACCAGGCTCCCAAGTTGACCAGTCAGAACTGCCTTCTTCAGCTCTTAACTGGCTATTTTCTTTAATCTTTCCACAAAATAAGCTTCATTTCCAACCTAGATTAAAAGCTTTCCTGGAAGAAAAAACTGGGTTTTTGACTGCTCCTGGGCACCACCTCCCAGGACATGGCACAGGATTGGGTATATACCTGTACCTCAAGGAATACCCATTTCCATGCTTTGGCCCGCACATTGACTGTTCAGCAATCACAGAGCTGTTCTTAACCCCAATACCTCCTCTTTGGAGCTGGGATCACTCATGGCAGCTGAAAAGGAAAAGAGCCTGCCAGAGTCCAGTGAGCGCAGGTACCTACAGAGGTCTCCACTACCCTCCCCTAATAATTCATGCATCATTTGCCCCAGAGCCTGGCCTCAAGGAGACAGACTAAGCTGGTCATAAGTAAGGGAATACTGGTCTGATTCCCACAGCATTTGTCACCTCAGCCCCTTCACCATCATTCCTATAGCTTTCCCCTACATTAGATCCCGGTCCTAGACTTGCTGGTTACTAGTTGTGTGAACTTGTGTTTAATGTTTATTTCCCTTTTTGGACAGCAGGCCCCAGTCAGCAGGACAAAGTGTGTGTCTCTCTCTTTAGCCTTACATCTCCAGTGTCTAGCACAGTGAGTGGCAGAGTGCATATGTATTGAACAATACATATGTTCAATGCAGTAAATAAACTAATTAGGTTTTAAGCATCAATTTTCTCTCCCATAAAATGAACATGATACCAACTACTTCTTAGAATTCTTGGAAGGATTAAAATAAAATACTATAGCCAGGCATGGTGGTACATGCCTGTAATTCCAGCACTTAGGAGGCTGAAGCAGGAGGATTGCGAGTCCAAGGCTAGCCTGGGCTATATAGCAAGACCCTGTCCCCCCGCAAAAGAAGTATAATATATCTAAAGAGACATACAGAAGGTGCTCACTAAATGTAAGAACCTTGCAATGTTGTTGGGGGAACAAAATAAGATGACCCATGTAGATTTCTCCAGGAAACTACCTGGCACAGAGGGGACTATCTGAATGTCTATGCCCTTCCACATCTTTACTGTGGCCTGCAGCTAGAGCTGCAGGGGACCACTGGGGAATGAGCCCCTCCCAATTGCCTCACAGAGTGGGAGCCTGTGCCCTCTGGTAGCCTCTCTCAGTAGCCCTAGGCGGGTGGACACTTAGTCTGTAAATCCCCAAGGCCTGTCTTCAGCCCCTGCCCAGCCTTTCCTGCTAATTAGATGAGTAGTGGTGTTTACTGCCTCTGGCTGGGCAGCTGACGGATGGTCAAGGCTGAGGATCATTAGCCTTTCCCGGGTTCCCAAATGTTCTCATTAAGGAGCCCTGTCCTATGTCCTTTTCCAGCCCTGAGCTGAGGGCTGCAGGGCTGACTGGCACAGGGAGTGAACACTGGGTGGGACATTACTGTAGCCATTCTGGGCAGAGTTCTCTGCCATAGCCTCAGAATTCTTTCTGCTCTTTTCCCCCTGCCAATTCATTTAGAAAGCTGCCTCCTCCAGGACATAAAAGCTCTTGGGAACTCCCTCCCACCAAGATACATCACCTTGCTTGCCTCCCCTGTACTTCACCAGAATTTCAGAGTAGATTGCGGACTTGGAGGGCTACTGGAAAGACTCTCAGAATGTCAGGACGGAGGTGATAGAGCCTCAGGCAGCTGAGCCTAACCCTGATTCTGCTGATTTGCTCTGTGGCTTTGGGAAAACTACCTAGCCTCCCTCTGCCCTATTTCCCTACTTTTGGAATAAACTTCTTTAATAGCTCTTTCAACTCTTCAGATCTCTGTTTCAGGGCCAGGAATAGTGGCAGATTACTAGTAAGATAGGACTCAAAGCAAAAAGGACTGGAGGCATGGCTCAAGTGGTAGAACTCTTGCCTACCAAGCTCGAAGCCCTGAGTTCAAACTCTAGTACCACCAAAAAAAAAAAGGACTCAGGAGATGAAACTGACCAATGGGGACCCTGCTCCACTCTTCCAGCCAGCCAAGTCTCTATCTAAGAGAACACTTTACTCCCTTGGCACTCCTCAGAAGGACTCTGAAGGATCCCCTAGACCACCAGAGGCATACACTGTAGTGCATGATGTGAATGAATGAATGGGTGAATGAATGCATGAAATTTTCTAAGCACTCATGGCAGACATATGCTTCCAGGTTTTACATCGGGCTAGTTTGTATGAGTTAGAATAAGTTACATAACCATTCCGGACCTTAGTTTCTTTAACCCTAGAACATGAATAATAACAAGCAATGTGGTTTGGGATATTATATGAGACAATGGTTAGAAAACTTCTAACACAGCTTCACTCATCCTTTCCCTATCAGTCAGCCACAGAGGCTTGAACTTGCAACAGAAGAGCTACTCTTTGAGGGACTATATCACATATGTATTTTGGCTAGGTCAAGGCATCTGAAGGGGATATGGAATGCAGTGAGCTAACACATTTACATCCGATTAGCCTGCTAGTACCCAGAAGTGATGGGATCCAAACCAGAGAAGTGTAAAAGACCAAGATAAGAGACATGGAAAAGCTGAAATATGGAACCTGAAAGGAAGAAATACTCCATTTCTCTCTCGCTCTCCCAATCCATTATGGAGTCTTAGACAATAGAGTATTTATCTCAAGCACAATATTCCATAACTGAACTTACAGTGCCATCCCAACTCTGCTCCTCTTCCCTCAGTGCTCCTCGTGGTAGATAGTGGCACTCCTATCTACCAGAAGTCCCAAGAAAGACATTGGGTCACATCTTTCACTACTATCTCCTCTACAGTCCATAGAAAGGACTGGGTTGGAGGTGTGGCTCACATGATAGAGTGCTTTCCTGGCAAGTGGGGGTCCTGAGTTCAAACCCCAGTACTGAAAAAAAAAGTCTCCAAATCAAGTATTCAAAATATATTTTGAATCTGTCCAATTCTCACGGTCTTCACTCCTAATGCCCAAGCTGTACTCCAGATTGTACACAATCTAAGGAGGTAGGACTCAGGGATCAAGATTTTTTTTTCCTTTTTCTACTCATTTTTGTTAGTGTATGTAAATTGTACAAAATAATGGATTTCATTATGACTTTCAATATATGTGTGAATGTACTTTGACCAAATTCACCACCCCATTACCTTCTCTTATCCTCCTTACCCAACCCTGGTGGCCCCCTTCCTCTTCCCAAAGATTCTCTTTTCCACATTCATGTCTTTTAAAAAATAAATCTAGATTCTACATGTGAGAGAAAACATGCAATATTTGTCTTTCTGATTCTGGCTTATTTTGCTTAACATGATGGTTTCCAGCTCTATCCATTTTCCTGTAAATGACATGATTTCATTCTTCTTTATAGCTGAATAAAAATACACTATATTATCTTTATCCACTCATCTGCCAATGGGCACCTAAGCTAATTCCATAGCTTGACTATTGTGAATAATGCTGCAATGAACATGGGTGTGCCGGTATCTCTAATGTATGCTCACTTTGATTCCTCTGGGTATATAACCAGAAGTGGAATTGCAAGATCATGTGATAGTTCTATTTTTACCTTCTACAGGACCCTCCATACTAATTTCCATAGTGGCTGCACTATTTTACATTCCTACCAACAGTGTAGAAGGGTTCCAATTTCCCTGCATCCTGACCAGTATTTTTTGTTGTTTTCCCAATGATAGCTAGTCTGACTAGGATGAAATGGAAGCTCAATGTCATTTTGATTTGCATTTTCCTTCTGGCTAAAGATGTTGAATATTTTTTCATGTATTTGTTGTCCATTTTAGGATCCAGCATTTTTTAAGTTCCCCAGGTGAGTCCAATGGGTAGCCAAGAATGAAAACCCTGGCTGTATACATTAGCCAGAGTGATGTTTTCAAAACATAAATCATACTCCAGCCTTCCATCAAAATCCTTTATTGAATTCTAGTTGTAAGTAAGATAAGCTCCAAGTTCTTTTCTAAGACTTATGAGGCCATTAAAAAGATGATCCCCTTTGATCTCTCTGACATTAACTACATCTTCCACTTTTTTTGCACACCTCCACTATTTTCACCTTCTGTGCCTCCAATGCACCAAATTGATTTCCATTGCAGGTATTGGCAATAACAGTCTCAGAATCATCAAGCTCAAGACCAACTTTGAAGTCCCTGCTCCATTCCGAGGAGAGAATTGCTTTGTGGGCATAAGAGATGGTCATGAGCCACAAAAGCAAAGAAGTTTGGAGTTCCCTTGAGTTTTTGTGCACCCCTTCTGCATGCAGTGCTCTATCATCCCATTTGAACAGCATGTGCAGTGTCCACACTATTCATCAATCATTTGAGAACCGACTGCTATGCATTCTCATCTCTGCTAACAGTTTTACACTATGCAATCTAGTTAAACAAAATGTGAATTAAAACCACATTGAGAACCCACGTACATACTACATACATACATACACACAGACACACCAAAGTAGCTAATATTTTTGAAAAATGGACATCAACACAAGTTTTGGCAAAGATAAGGAGCAAGTGGAACTCTCATATTCTGCTGGTAGGAGTACAAATAGGCATGTTTACTTTAGAAAATTATTTGGCAGAATCTAACACACATATATATGGAATATACATATTCCACACCATATATAAATATAAATATATATACTATGAACCAGCAATTCTACACATACAGAAAGATAAGCGTATAAGTCCACCAAAATTTTCATAACAGCAGCATCATTCATAATATTCCTAACAAGAAATAACTCAAATGTCCATCAACAGTAGAATGAACAAATAAAACATCATATATTTATGAAATGCTAAAAATACAGCAACTTTAGAAAATAAAATTAAACTGCTGGACATTCAACAATATGGATGAGTTTTACATACATAGGATGATCACAAGAAGGCAGATACAAAAGAATTCAGTGGTGAGCAAGCAAACCTGATTGATGCTGATAGAAGTCAAACTAGTGCACTGATTCTCAAAACACCAGCAGCACCTGAGAACTTGTTATACATGTAAATTCATGGGTCTCATCCCGATCTATTGAATCAGAATTTGTGAAAAGTGGGGCCTAGTCATCTGTGCTTTAACAGGTCCTCCAGATGATTCTGGGCTTCGGAGGGTATTGAATTGAAGGGGCAAGAGAGAATCTTCTATGGCCCTTGAAATATTCCACACCATCTAAGACAATGGGTGTATAACATAGACAGGAAGAGCAACTTCAGAAAAGAGTAGGGAATGGGTTGGGGTAAACAAGCAAGGCATAGAACAGCTGAAGGAATTTGAAGTGAGGCATTTAAGAGGGCAGCCCTAACTGGTGCTAATGGCATTTGCCAGGCTGGTACTCTCCATTGTAGCTAAGCTGCCTCACTGCTCTTCAACCTCTACCACCAAGTGTGGGGAATTCCACCATCTGTTCTTCCCAGAGTAGTGCTTAGTTATGGGCCGTGGTTGCTGACCTGTCTGCCTTTGAAACTTTCTGCCCAATTAATAGAACTCTCATCTCCATAATGGATTGAGCCGGTTCTGTTCCAAAAGCCATTTCATTTGGCTGTAGCTCTGGGTAGTGGGGGTGGGCAGTAAACGATCTCACTGAGTTTGCCAGAGTCATTTCCTGTATACTCCATCCATCCACTTACTTAAGAGCCCATCAGGAAGAAGATAAAGCACCCAACTCAGTACTGTATCCCAAACTGGCTGTTTGGGTGCATGGCCTTGCTGACACTGACCTGGGAGCTGGCCCAGGAAAACTCACAGCACTCAACAGGTTAGCAGCCAGTCAATGTTGGCTTCATGAGGACCTTAAACTGTAGAAGCTTCAAATAGAAGAACCTTATTGGGTTTGTGGGGATGCTGATGTCCAGGACCACACAGCAAGCTAGTTGTCCCCAGTGTCTACTAAGTAAATGTGCCAGCTCTATCATCCAGATAGGCAACACAGCCTTCCTATCTGGAGAACTCTAGTTTGAAGAGGAACAAAGAGATCGTATAGAGTGGCAGAAAAATTCCTGGGCCTGAAGACAGAGACACTAAATCATAATCCCTAATCATCATATAGTGGTCAGGTCACCAGCACTGAGGCCCAACTGTAAAATGAAGATGGCATATATCCTTTCCAGAGTAGTATGTAGAAAATAATGTCCTTAGAGTACTGGAAACCTTGCCAGGCAAGACTAAGAGCTCACTAAGTGATAGCTATTACTTTGATTAGATGAATAATCTTCAGCAAGTCTTTTCCCCTCTAGAGCCATCATGTTCTTTACCATGTTTCAAATGGAGAAAGTGTAGTTATGATGATTAAATGAGGTTTTGTGTCTAAAATGCCTGGCACAACACCTAGCACATGGCAGCCTCACCTGTTTGTTGGATTGGAGGAGACCAGAGAGAACACGCACCTAGTGGATGTTGAGCAGAGAGGGCCTGAGCTGCTGTTTTGTCAAAAGCAGGGGTCTTGACATTCAATTAGAAGAACTGGTAATTGCAGAGCCATCAGCAGTGGGAACATTTATCTTAATGACAGGAAGTTGATCAGGGCTTGTTATGAGAAGATTTTATCCACTAACACCAGCTTGTTCAACATCAGTTCTTGTCACCTGGATTTTCTGTTTCTCAAATTCCCTGAGCTACTATGATAATATTTGTTTGGAACTCACTGGAGAAACAGGAAGAGCAGAACCCAAGGCACAGTCAGGATACCTTCATTCTATTTTTTGGACAAGGACAGCTTTGTCTGACTATTGGAGGGGGATGAGGAGTACTAAGACCAGTGAAATAAACAGACATAGCCTAAACATTTAGATAACAAGAGAAGTGCTAGACATGGGCTGCTGGTAAGTGCTATGAGAGCATAAGGAGGGCATCAAAATGTCCTTTGGGGAGGAACAGGAAAGGCTTCCCAAAGGAAGACACACTTGAGCCTGGCTTTGGAAAAGTACTTCAACAGGTGAGAGTCAAGAAATGAAACAGCCTATGCAAAAGCATGGAAAAGTGAAATAGCATGGCATGTTTGGGAAAGGTGATTTAATGAGGCTCACATGTACCTTGTGTGAGAAGTGGACAGGAAGTGGAAGAGGAAAAGCATAGTGAGTTTCCTTGTAGGACAAAATTAACAGAGTGGCTTTGATCTTTAAGGGAAGTGGGGAGTCTTAGAGAGGTTTTAAGCTGATATTTGTATTTTAGAAAGCTTATGTGAAGAAGGGGTTGCAGAGGGAAGACACGCAGGCATGGAAACCAGTATGGAGGCCATTGCAATAGTCTGGGTTAAAAAACAAAAAGAATTTGTGCTAAGGTTGAGGAAATGTGGGGCAACAAGGATAGAAAAGAGGAACTAGACCTTGATGCTCAGTTGATGTGGGCATTGAAGGAAAGTAGGGGGACTGAGGATGACTCTGAAGTTTATAGTTTTAGAAACTAGGTTAAGGGGAGGCTATTAACTGACGTAAGGAGCATAGGATGGGGAAGTAACGAGTTGTGGCAAGTTGTTTGTTTGGTTTTGGTTCTGTTTATTTATTTTGTGGTGCTGGAGATTGAACTCAAATTCTCACTGATGCTAAGCAAGTGCTCTATCACTGAGCCACACCCCCAGCTGTTGAGTTATGTCAAGTTTGAGGAACAGGAAAGATATCTAGGTGGAAATGTCAGAGGCTGCTATCTATTTTCTGTATGCCAAGCATGGTATATTATTCATGTTTTCTAATTTAATCCTTGAAACAACTCTATGAGGTAGGCAATATGATTACTCCCACTTTATGGATGAGGAAACTAAGGTTGGATGACATGTCAAATCTAGTCTAATTCTAGACTTCTAGTGTTTGTACCTCACCACCCTGTCAAGAGACAGAGACTTAAGAATAGTCTACTGCAGAGGTCCCCTACACAAATAGCCACCCAGGATGTAAATTGATGCTGTGGCAATTTCCAAAGTCATTTCCATTAGAGGCATCTTCTCTGGCTAATCTGAAGAAGGGAATCGCCAATGTAAAAAGATGAAGACCACTTGGCAGCTGGTAAGAGAGAAGATCCTCACATGTGCTCCCATGTGACCAGTATCATGAGGTGCCATTTGTTCTGGACCTAGGCCAAAACAGATATGGTCAGCCACCACACCATCTGAAAAGAAGCATGCAAGTATTAGAGAGCTTTTAGTACCCAGGAGTTACATCAGGTAAGACTTTTATTGAGAGGTTTGGCCTTTTGACTTTTCCACAGTCTTGGCTACCTCTCCATGCAAGAGAAAGCCGTTCAATGATTGCCTCTTGAATGGTCTTTCTCGGTTTTATTCCTTATTTGCCTCCTATCGACCACTTCCATCCTCAGAGGCTTTTCCGAGTCACTCTAAGACCTCTGTGGTTTTAATTAATCAAGTGGTTTTGGTGCCATCAGCCTCCTTGCATCAATTTATTAGTCATTTCCTTCTTGGGCTCATTAATGAACATACTTAATAACACTGTTTCCAGCCTCAAGTCTCCAGGGCCCTCCCCAGCCTTCCCCACAATGCCTTTCTCCTTGCCAGGAGCTGCTGGACATTCACACTCTGACCCCTTTCTTCTGTACCAGTTTGAAATTCATAAATATGAACTTACTCTCCAGGGTTGGAGAGGACTCTCTGCGCGTGCGTGCGTATGGATGTGGGGATGCATATGTACGTGCCAGAGGGAGCAGGAGGAGGAGCCTGCGTGAAAGAGATGTAGAACAGGGCAGGCTAATGAAAAAAATCCTAATAGGGATTTTATCCATAGGCCTTTTGAAAATCAGTCAATTACATATGATGCATATTCTTTATCCCTCATCCACAAGCTGCTTTCACTACTGTCACCATATCCTTCCCACAGAACCATGAATCACAGACCCATAAAACGTCACAACTAAAGTAGAATGCAGAAAACTAAAGGGGATGAACCATTTTGAGTTAAAATACTTATATACATGGTAATGTCACAGTGAAACTCCCTGTATAGCTGTCTTAAACAAAGATGTCTTTTTTCAAAAATGAAGAGCAGAAAGGTAAAACTTAGGTCCTGTCTGGGGGTAATAGCAGTGGGAGGGGGCAGGGTATAAGGAAAGGGTGTAGGAGAGTGAATATGGAGGAAATATTCTGTACTTATGTATGTAAATGGAAAACTGACACCTATTGAAGCTATTCTAAGAATGGGGGAGGGGGAATAGAGGAGAATGATGGAGGGGGTGAATCTAACTAGGATATATTGTAAGAACTTTTGTAAATTTCACAATACAGTATGACAATAATATGATTATATATAATCATATATATATCATATATATATAATAATATATATATAAGCTGCCAGAAAAACTATCCATCCTTATATTAAATCTTAATCATACTCAAATTCCTCAGACCAAAATACATATACTGACTGAAAAAAAAGGCGATCTAGTTCAAATTCCTAGTTGTACAAATGAGGAAATTGAGGCTTAGAGACAAGCAGGCTACCTCTCACCTGGGATCACCACAGGTGTTACTCTTCCAACTTCCCCAGCACAGGCTCCCCAGCAACTTTTTTTCTACCTGAGTGTGACACATAGTAGAGAAGAGGAGGTAAGAGGACAGACTTAGCAGCCTGATCGTTTTGGTTCAAATCTTAACTCTGTAAATCACTGCATTAATTTCCTGGGGCTGGTGTAACAAATCACCACATACTGGCTGGATGAAAACAGAAATTTATTCCTCCAGGAGGCCAGAAGTCAGAAATCAAGGTATCAGCAGGATTAGATCCTTCTGGAAGCTCCAAGGGAGGAAACTTCGTCTGCCTCTTTCCTAGCTTCTGATGGTAATTTGCAAACCTTAGATTGCTTCCATTTAGACATATGGCTATAATCTGTGTCTACATCTTCATGTCACCTTCCCCCCAGTGTCTCTGCATACTAGTAGTCTCCTTTTCTCAGAAGTACATGAGTCCGTGACTTAGGGCCCAGCCTAAGGATCTTGAGGTTCTTAACTAGTTACATCCGTGAAGACTTATTTCCAAATAAGATCACATTCTGAGATTCTGGGTGCACATGAATTTGAGGGAATACTATTCACTAATGGCTGTCATGAAACCTCCCTGAGCCTTGGTTTCTTCATCTGTTTAATGTAGATATCTTCCTTATAGCATAAGGAGTTTTAAGAATCTCTATGTGTTTATTCATCGCATTCTCTTTTACTGGCATATGTTAATTGTACAAAGGAGTTTCATTGTGGTATTTCCATACATGCATATACTGTGCTTTGATCAAGTTCACACCCCCATTGCTCTTTCTTGTACTCCTCCCCTCTTTAACCAATCTTAATGGGATTCATTATTCTATTTTCATACATGCCTATAAAGTACTTTGATCATAATCACCCCTCCATCGCCCCCTCCTTTCTCCCTCCCTCTCCTACAGGTTCCCCTCCCCAAGCAGTCCCAGTTTTACACTATTGTCATTCTTTTAATTTTTGGTCTAGAGTCTGCATTTGAGAGAGAACGTGCACTATTTGTCTTTCTTAATCTGGTTTATTTCACTTAACATGATGATCTCCAGTTCCATCCATTTTTCTGCAAACAACATAATTTCATTCTTCTTTATGGATGAATAATACTCCATTGTGTGTATATATATATATATATATATATATATGTATGTATATGTATATATTTCATTTTCTTTATCCATTCATCTGTGGATGAGTGCATATTCTGACTCCATAGCTTCAA
Source organism: Castor canadensis (assembly GCF_047511655.1). Classification (NCBI taxonomy): domain Eukaryota; kingdom Metazoa; phylum Chordata; class Mammalia; order Rodentia; family Castoridae; genus Castor; species Castor canadensis. The sequence continues at coordinate 24,020,389 of NC_133405.1, forward strand.
TATTGTGAATAGTGCTGCTATAAACATGGGTGTCTCTATTTTGTGCAGACTTACATTCCTTTAGATATATGTCCAGGAATATAGTCTATTTTTAGCTTTAGAGAAATCTACATACTGCTTTTCCAATTTCTAATTTACATTCCCACCAACTGTGTATAAGGGTTTCTTTATCCCCACTCATCCTCACCAGCATTTGTTGTTTGTTTGTTTTCTTTCCTCCTTCTTTTTTTTCTTTTTGTGGCACTGGGTTTGAGCTCAGGGCCTCATACTTGCTAGGCAGGCGCTTTTTTTTTTAATTTTTATTTTATTCATATGTGCATACAATGTTTGGGTCATTTCTCCCCCCTTTCCCCCGCCCCCTCCTTTACCCCACCCCCGCTCTCTCCCTTACACCCACCCTCTTACCCCTTGCTACCAGGCAGAAACTATTCTGCCCTTATTTCTAATTTTGTTGAAGAGAGAGTATAAGCAATAATAGGAAGGAACAAGGGTTTTTGCTGGTTGAGATAAGGATACCTATACAGGGAGTTGACTCACATTGATTTCCTGTGCGTGTGTGTTACCTTCTAGGTTAATTCTTCTTGAACTAACCTTTTCTCTAGTTCCTGGTCGCCTTCTCCTATAGGCAGGCGCTGTTACTGCTTGAGCCACTTCTCCAGCCCTGTTGTTTGTGTTCTAACTGGGGTAAGATGGAATCTCAATGTCCTTTTGATTTGCATGTCCTTTATATCATGAAGTTTCAAGGATTAAATAAGTTAATAGATGGTAAAACATTCAGAAAAAACGACTAGCCCGTGGTAAGCAGAACACTGGCATTTTAGTCCCATTCAGTCCTGAGCTGTATAGAGAATTCTGTCTTTCCTTTCCTTTCCTTTTCTTTAAGCTGTGTATCTTACACTAAGAACAGTGTTTGACACATAATAAGGACTCAATAAATGTCTGTGAAAGGAGCACATGAGGGTTTTGGAATCACATGCAAGAAGAGCCTTTCTCCATAAGCTGATGGGACCCTGGAGGACTTGTCTACACAATGGTCCAGCTGGAGAAGCTAGAATTCTCCCAACTCCTTGGGAAAACAAGTGAAATAGCATGGCTGTTAGCACATGCAGGGTCAAGGCTTACCAACGACATCGATGGGCAGTATTCCTAGGCCACAAATAGCACTCAGAGAGACCACAGATTAGGGGTATTGGAGTCACTTATCTCTGTGGGTGCAGATACACCCACTGGGGTGGGAGAAGAGAGGGAGAGGGGAGGCAGGCGGGCAGGCAGGCACCAGCTGCTGGCTGACCCGGTCAGTGAGTACCAGCAGGTCTCTAAATACACCCTCCAAAAGGGTTCTGGGGACATTGCTAGCGGGGCTAAAAGAAACAGTCATGAAGTTCCCTATGGGCTGTCTCTTCAATTAGATAGTGTCGCCCAAAGGATGCCCTTACTAGGAAAAGTGCCTGGCAGGGCGGGAGCCAGCTGCCCAGCTGTCTTGTAGGGCTCAGTTACCTTTCACTCCCTCCCCACTGGGCAAGGATTTGCTCCTGGAGTTTGGGTGGAAGAGGGTTCTGTGTGTATGTGTGTGTGAGTGTGTTTGTGTGTGTGTGTGTCAGTGTGGGCTATACACGTACCTGTTTATTTGGGGAGGAGTTGTTCTCCAGGGCAGGAACATGTAATAAAAGCCTGCCTCCAAGGCCAAGTCCAGCAGGAGAACTGTGATTCAAAATCAGTACACTGACCTGAAACTTTAGCCTGAATACGTAAGGGTGTATATACAGCAAGCTCCTGGCTGGGGTAGGTATGGGGCAGAAGTACCAGGGAACCTCCAACTGGGTTACCCTTAGTGGGAATGCAAGTTCATGGAGCCATCCCCCAGTGTCCTTCCCAGAGCCATGAATTTTGAGATGACCAGTTAAGAGACAATATTTAGAATTTGAAGCTCAGCATGTGACCTGATTCAGTTGGTGGCCAGGACCAGGGCTCAGAAATAGCAATCAATTACAGAGCATGTACCAGGTGCCCGGGACTGTGTTAAATTCTTTACAAACAGTGGCCCGTTTATTTGTTCCTCAGCTATTAGTATGGTATTCCCCCTTTCCAGTGGCAGAACTGAGGCTCTGAGGGCACAACAGCTCAAAGGTGATAGAGCCAGAGGAGAACCTGAGCAGATTGATTCCCAAACCCACCCACCTCACTGTTAAGCTGCACTGTTTTCAGAATTAGGCTCATCTCAAGGCCAGGGTACAAGGCTCAGGCCGTGGCCAAAGTGAGGCGTTTGGTCTTCAGACAACTTTGGGGTCTATTTACCTTAGTTGCTATTCTGCCTGGGTCTGGGTTTTGATGGATCTCTGCAGCAAAAACGTAAGGATTCTATGTGGGGTGGCGCCCCCTTGTGGGTACAGGGGTAGTAGCAAGTAAATAAGGGATTTTGAAGATTTTTGGTTTTCTTTGGGAATTCTGGATGCCTAATTGAACGCAAAGTGCTTGTTAGGTCTTAGGGTGACTGCAGTCCCAGGAGGGATGGCCCATGGAAATGACAGAGTTATGGCGAGAGTGCTGAGAGAAAGGCCTTAAAACGAGCTGAACCAAACACAAGGGACTGGGGCATCCAATGTGCTTTAAAACCAATGATGCTTCTTAAAAGAGAGTTGAAGGAAGAAACCAAGAGATAAGGCTCAGTTTCTTAGGGAAACTAAGAAAACTGAAATGAAGAAAAGCTTGGCCAGGAAACCCCTAGGTCCTACCTGTTATTAATAATCACCGTATGTTCTTATAAATCAATTAGTATAAATACTACAAGATATTATTAACAGTAATAGCTCTAACTTATGGAATTCCTATTATATGCCAGGGTTTTGATGTACATAATATTCATAGCAACCCTGCATGGTAAAAAATATGCTTTCCACTTTACAATTGAGGAAGGTGAACCTCAGAAGACTCAGACTGCCTGAGTTTCAATCGTGCCTCTGTAATTTGCCAGCTGTATGCTCCTGAGTAAGTCAATTAACCTCTCTGTACCTCAGTTTCCTCATCTTTAAAATGACGATAATAAAGCACCAAGTTCATAGGGTTGCATTAGAAATAAATTTTAATCTTTATCCACATAAGTCTCCTAGGACACTGCTAGCATGTGGTGAGTATTAATAAATTAGTCACTTTTATCTATTGATGAAGAGTCCCAAATCTGTCCTCAGAGTTCCAGACCACATAGCCACCTGTCTCCTTGGCAACTCCAATCAGATGCCTCAAACTTGGACCTAAAAACCAAACTCATGACTCTGACTCTCCTCCCTCCCAAGCTAGCTCTCTTGAAGTTGTCTTCGTGAGTAGCTCCATCAAACACAAACCCTATCCCAAAGTGGTGGTGGTGTTTCTTCCTCTGGCTCAGTCTGCATGGCCAATCCAGAAAGTCCCGTGGTAATGACGGAAGTAGTTTAGCATCATTGTTAAGAACAGAGACTTTGGACTGTAAAATCCTACTTCTATCTCTTACTAGCTGTTGAGCCACTGCCCTCCGAGCCTCAGTATCCTCATCTGTAAAATAGGGACAATAATGACATGTATCTTATTAGATTGTTGTGGACATTAAACGAATTTGTGTATATGACTGTCTTAAAGCAGTGCCTGGTATATGGAAAACCCTCAGCACCTGATCCATGCTGTTTTTATTAAAGCAAGTCTGTTTCTGAGTTTATTATTTTGATAGTTACACCCTTGCCTTCCTCATTACTGTGCCCGTCCCTCCATGTGTTTGCTTTTGTAGGAAACAGAACTGCAGGAAATGAATGTATGAAATGCTAGTGGTGAACTCTGGATGGTGAAGCCACAGATGACCTTAAATCAAACAGCACAGCACAGATGGCTCAGACCCTCATCTATATTCCATATTTGTTACAGGGAGGTTGGTGCCGACCTGGTACATGGCAAAACCTGGCATTTAGAGGAGAGTGAAACCAAGCAAGATGAAAATAATTAGAAATATTTATTCAGTCACTAAAACCATATTAGCTGAACGCCTACTGTGTGCTATACACTGGGAAGTTAAGTGGATCTGACCCGTCCCTGCTCTCAAAGACTTCACGATCTCTGACGATTGGAACAGAACAGTGGGGGCTTCAAGTCAGGGCACAGGCTGTGACTGAAGCTTGTCACTGGACACTGGTGAACATGGATCCTCCACCTTTGCTAGACAAATCTCCCCATGAAAACCCTCACTTCGCTCCACCAGAATCTCTGCCTAAGAGAAGATAACAACCTTAGATATGGATTTGCCAGTGCCAAAGAGCAAATCTCAGTCTTGCCACGTAGCAGCTTTGTACATTCTTTTTTCAACTTCCCTGAATCTCCGTCACTTCACCTGTACAATAGAGTTAATAATGGTACCTACCTCATAGGATTGTGGGGGAGTAACACAGCCCATCCATATAAAGCAGTGAACCTGCTGCATAGCATGGAGTAAGAGCTCAATTCTTATTGACCACTATTCTTAACCTACAAGTATACTGAAATAGTCTCAGCAGGAATGGAAAAGACCATGAGAATGTTCATATTTCAAAACATGGAAAGATGGGCACAAAGAAAAATATTGTGGAAGGTGCAGAAACTCTGACCACAGCCCAAGTTTATCACACAGTGCCCACCCGGGGCTGACAGTGTGAGAAGTAGAGCTAACCTAGGGGTTTGAAATAATGAGATCAGAGGTCAGGCACATCTGAGTCACATACCCCTTTGGTACTCCAGGGCCAGCTTGCTACAAGTGTCATACTTGCTCCATGGTACTTTGCAATTCATATATGCTGTCATTACAGAAGTGGCCCTAGGTGAGTGTCTCATGGGCCATGTAACAGGATTTTCATACCCCTTTGGTGGTGGGACCAAAATACCATTCTTTGTCAGTCCATTTTGTCATTACTGTTGTTTTGTTGGTTTTGTTGGTAGGGAGGCAGTGTAGGGTAACTAAGTGGGGTTCCTGGAGCCAGACTGCCTTGGTTCAAATTCCAGCTTTGCTACTTATGAGCTCTGTGACATTGGGTAAGTTGCTTAGCTTCTCTGAATCCGTGTTTCATCATTTATCAAATAGTAATAATATACCTCCCAAGATTGTACTGAGGATAAAATTGAGATCACATATAATCTATATCTATACAGAGATAGAGATAGAGATAGAGAGAGTAACCTAGTCCAATGCCCAGCTCTCAGGTAAACACACCGGACAGAGGGTACACCTCAATTAGGCTCAAGCTGACTATACTGGGTGACCAGAAGGAGCCGGTGGGGCACAAAAGAGAGGTGAACAGGTCTAGGAAAAGAATTTCACCAATCCCTTAACTGTACCTGCAAATGCTATGGGGCTTGGTAGGAGGCCTGGGAGGGGCCCTGTGCTAGGTGATGGTCCAGCTACCTGCCTGCCAAGCTCATCACCGATACAATTACAAGAGGAACCGCTAACATGCACTATGTACAGAGGTTTCTAAATTGCCATTGCACTGTGTATTGTTTGTTTTGCCTATTCTCTCCTCATTCCCAATGGCTCAGACAATGGGCATCCCAACCTGGCATTTTCAATCTTGTTCCCATAAAGATTCCTTTCCTCAGAACTGTGCTGTGCTCCCCTCATGCTGGCTCTGGTGGATATCAAGTGGGCAGAATTTCACTCAACAATCAGCTTTTGATGTTCCGGGGATCCTGCTTGGCACAGTGGAAGGAGAATAGGCTGAGTAGCCAGGAATTTCTAAGTCTGGCTCTCAGCTTTGCTGTATGAGCTTGACTAAGTTGCCTAGTCTCTCCGGATTTGTTTCTTCTTTAAGATAGTATTTTGATGCTCAACTCAGAGTTTGCTGTTAGGTGGAAATGGTATGGCATAGGTTAATATGCTCTTCCAGGTCTGGAACATTTATATGTGGGGAACGGAGAATGGAAAGGGAGCAGTGAGTAGAGTCTGGAAGGAAAAGGAAAATAATAAAAGGAGACACAGAATGACTAAGTCAGGCTAATTAGAATGTCGTCATCTCATATACTTTTCTTTGTGGTAAGAATTGAAAATCTATTCTTTTGGCAATTTTGAACAGGAAATGTATGATTAACTGGAGTGAAGACGCTGTGCCATAGACCACTAGAATTTGCCAATGTCTAAACCACTAAACTAGTGTCTAAACTTTGCACCCTTCAGCCTACATCTCCCCATCCCCTCCCTGCACTCCTGGTAACCACCCTCTACTCTGTCCTACCTATTTGACTTTTTAAAACATTATGCTTGTAAGTGTGAGAATGTGGTATTTGTTTTTCTGTGCCTGGCTCATTTCTGCCTAGTGTAATGTTCTCTAGGTTCATCCACGATTCCTTCTTTTTAAAGACTGACTAGTATTCCTTTGTGATTGTGGGTATATACCACATTTTCTGTATCCATTTATCCATCGGTAGACATTCACACGTGGTCTCACATTGTGAATAATCAAGATGACTTAATCATTCTACAATGAATATATCATAAAATCACATTGCACTACATAGATATATACAATGATTATTTGTCAATTTAAAAAGGACAAAAGAGAAAAAGGACATATAGGCATGAAAAGAGAGGGCATGGGATGGTTTAGCACATGATATCTTCTATGTTCTCTGTGAAAGAAGAGAGGCCAACAACTGAGTCTGAGAGAGTCGGGGTGGCAAGAGGCTGAGGGAACCTGGGGGTCAGTCTTCAGTGCAAAGTTCCACATGGTTGACTGTATGCATACATGTTGGCCCACTGCAGTACCTCCCTGCCCACAGCTCTACACATTGCTTTGTGCTCCAGAAAACCTTCTTGGGTTAGGAACAGCATGGCTTCTCCATGACAGACATATCTGTGACCACTCCCCAAGCTCTTCCTTGTGTAAACCTTCCTTGTCATGAACCTCTCTTCCACTGTCCTGATGCCTGAGAGGACAGTGATCCACCAGCAGATCTTTTTGCACTGGAAACTTCCTGAAAACAGGATCAGGCAGTCTTTCCATGGAGGAGCACAGCACAGAAACCAATTACAGTGTTACCTCCTGTCATCCCCTTTTCTACCACTTGAGGGAACAGTGAGGCTCAGAAACCTCTCCCTACTTTGCACTTGACTTTTCTATACATTTTAGTGTCTACAATTTTTTCTCACATTTTTTTCCTCTGTCTTCTTTTCTCCTCTTCCACCTCTCTTTAAGATTTTCTTTATCTATCTCTCTGTCAATAAATATCTCTCTGTCTCTCTCTCTCTCTCTCTCTCTCTCTCTCTCTCTCTCTCTCTCACACACACACACACACACTGATTCTTTCACTGAATAAAAGATGCTATCTTCCTTTCTAGAATTTCTGGAACCCTGTGGAATTCTCTCCCAACAGGCAGAAAATCTAAGAAGGCTCTACAAGGGGTGGCAGTGGCTGGGGCTACAGAAAGAGAGAAGGAGCTTTTCTTTCCTCCTCCTATAAATGGCCTGAACGAGTTCTTCAGAAACACCCACCACCCACCACCCAAACTCTTTAGCTTCCCAAGAGGCCCTGCCATCTGTCACAACCCCTCTGCCCCATGATAACAGACCGTCCTC